>NW_026712324.1:3451762-3751403 GCF_030504385.1 Musca domestica | reverse complement strand
TTTTCCATCGACATTATTGATCGCCAATAAAAAGCTTCCTTAGCGACCCCTCGCATTGACACCATCGGTAATAATCCACAATAGTTTGCCAGAATAATTTTGATTACAGCTCATTTGACACAAACCATAGTGGTGTGCTATTGTTTGGCATTGGTGGTGTGGGTGAAGGTATGTGTCTATGGTGCTTTTGCTGGTGCTGGTGATGATGATGTTGGTGTAGGTGCCACACACAATGGCACAACAGTAATAATACCACACTAGAATAGCACAGAACATTTGAACTTTTGGCATGTCACAAGTTTCAGTTTACTGTGCAAATAGGTTTACACATATTGACACAGTTACACGCACACCCACACACACAGACACACACATAATCGCATATGTAGTTAGGGGATACGTTTGCAAGTATTGCAGCTATGGGTTACCATTTGGTGGATCATTTCGACTTAATTACATTTGCATTATTAAATTTTATGACATTTGTTGGTTAAATGAAAGGTATGGTCGTAAGAGTTCATCATAGTGTTCAGGGTAATGATATTATAGGAGAGAGTGGAGTGATAGGATGATGGGAAAATCATATCCTTTATAAGGCTAATCCTTATAAAATATCTTAGAAAAAAACAAAAGTATTGACTGTTTAAACTTTGAGAAACATCCTTAAAAAAGATCTTCTTTAAAACAATATTTTGAAAAATCCAAGCATGATAATCTGTTGGTCCTTGAAAAAAAATGTTTAAAAGCACGCTTTGTTCTGCTGGTCTTTAGTCATTTGGACCCTAAAAAAGTTCTGTTGGTCCTTAAAAAAAATATTTAAAAATCCGCGCTTTGGTCTGTTGGTTTGTGGGTCCTTGGTCTTTTGGTCCTTGAAAAAAATCATTAAAAACCCAAGCTTTGGTCTGTTAGTTCTTGAAAAAAAAAAAATTCTTTAAAAATCCAAGGTTTGGTCTGTTGGTTCTTGAAAACAATTTTTTTAAATCCACGGTTTGATTGTTGGACCTTGAAAAAATATTCTTTAATTAGTAAGTGAAAGTCAAAAGTCGGGCAGGGCCGACTATATGATACCCTACACCACTATGCATATTTAGTAGAGCTCCCGTAACAAAAGAATTTATTTGAAGTAGATCATACCACCTGTCAACATATGGCTTTAGACCAGTCATAAATTGGTTACAGAGGGAACTAATGTGTGGGAGGCATATCAAATTCTGAATCGGGTTTCACTAAATTTGACAAAGACATATTTATCTTTTCTACTGAATAAAGTAAATCCAAGTTTTATTCTGTTGGTCCTTGAAAAAATATTGTTTAAAAATCCACGTTTCTTGATCAGTTGGTCCTTGAAAAAATATTCTTTAAAAATCCACGTTTATTTGTCTGTTGGTCCTTGAAAAAATATTCTTTAAAACTCCATGCTTATTGTTGCGTTGGTCCTTGAAAAAAATATTATTTTAAAATCCACGCTTATTGTTGTATTGGTCCTTGAAAAAAATATTCTTTAAAAATCCACGCTTCTTGTTGTGTTGGTCCTTGAAAAAAAAATTTTAAAATCCATGCTTATTTGTCTGTTGGTCCTTGAAAAAATATTCTTTAAAAATCCACGTTTATTTGTCTGTTGGTCCTTGAAAAAATATTCTTTAAAAAATCCACGTTTATTTGTCTGTTGGTCCTTGAAAAAATATTCTTTAAAAATCCAGGTTTATTTGTCTGTTGGTCCTTTAAAAAATATTCGTTAAAAATCCACATTTCTTGGTCTTTTGGTCCTTGAAAAAATATTGTTTAAAAATCCACGTTTCTTGGTCATTTGGTCCTTGAAAAAATATTGTTTAAAAATCCACGTTTCTTGGTCATTTGGTCCTTGAAAAAATATTCTTTAAAAATCCACGTTTATTTGTCTATTGATCCTTGAAAAAATATTCTTTAAAAATCCACGTTTATTGTTTATTGTTGTTATGGTTGTCCTTGAAAAAATATCCTTTAAAAATCCTAGCTTATTATTGTTGGTCATTGAAAAAATATTTTTTAAACATCCACGCTTATTGTTTAGTTGGTCCTTGAAAATGAACGCTTATTGTTGTCTTGGTCCTTAAAGAAATATTCCTTAAAAATCCATGGTTATTGGTCTCTTAGTCCTTGAAAATATTCGAAAAAATATTTAAACCCAAATTTGTACCCCCTTTCCTCCTCAAAACTTAAAACCCATAAAACGTGACGAGTTTAACGAACTTTCCTGCCATTGCTGCAGTTGAATTGCAGTGCGAATATTTAATGTTGATACAATGTTACAAAACAAAGGTGTCAGCATGTAATGATGCATGGAGAATTCGGTGTTCATGTGTGTGTGCATATGTGTAATGGCGTGGCGGTTATTGTTGTTGTGAGACCAAACATAGTTAAGCTTTTAATACCTATGAAAATCCAGACATGACAGAATGGATGAATTGTTATAATTAAATTCACTTTATTAACTTTCGAATACATACACACACCAACACACATAGCGTGTGTGTAACCAAATTCGGTTGACATCATAACGAACGATGATGGCATGAAGGCTCCAGCATTCGCCATCAACAATTTTACAATGGCACACCAAGACCAGAGTGTAATAAAACTTAATTGCATTTGTTAATTGTGTCGGTTGTAACTGATGACATTGATTCCAGAAGGTTTTCCAATTTTTTCGTTTCATTTTCACCAACAACATTTTTATTGTTATTGCCATTAAAGGTGGAGGATGGACAGGGCGTAGTGTTTGTCATTTTATTTTGCTGTATTTTAATTGTTACGAGCACAAAATGTTCGCTAATTATCTGTTTACAGTTCATTTAAAGCGAAACCACTGCTCATTACGTTTTTGTTCGGTTCTTAAATCTAGACTCATTAAATGGGCGATGTGCAATAAATACTTCATCTATTAACGAGGTGACTGAGGTAATTAATACAGAGTAGAAGGAGTTAGTGTCGATGGCATTATTATGTTATTAATTATATCTGTCATCAAAAACAAAATTAAACAAAAATCAGTAAAGAAAGTCGGGCGGGGCCGACTTTATGATACCCTACACCACTTTGCTAATTTAGTAGAGCTCCACATAACAATTAAAAGTTTTTATGGGAGAATTCAATCATACACGCTATGATTATAATTTAAAGTCCAAAGGACTAAATATGCCGAAGAATTTGTATCTTTAAAATTCGGACTTTTGTTGCCCATTTGGTGCACAAATAATTTGAAATCAGATAAAGATATATATGGGAGCTATATCCAAATCGGGACCGATCTCGATAAAATTTGGCAAAAATATTTCTGAGCTGTATTTCATATATTTCCCCAAATATTGTTGTTACAGGGTGCATATTACGGCTGCGGAGGACAAAAATAACAAATCGGATGAACAATATATATGGGAGCTGTAGCTATATCTGAACCGATTTCGATCAAATTTGGCATACTTATTTTCAGGTCCAATCTGATCGTACGTGCAAAATTCCATACAATTCGGACTGATATTACACGTTTGGTGCGCAATAAAAAGCAAATCGGACGAAGATATATATGGGAGCTATATCTAAATTTTGACCGATTATCTCTAATTTCAATAGGGATCGTCCTTGGGCCAAACAAATGATTTGTGCAAAATTTCATCTGGAGAGGACAATAAATGCGAACTGTACTTTGTTTACAAAAATACATGGACAGACGGACGAACGGACGGACATGCATAAATCGACTCAGAATGTGATCCTATGCATATCATCAAAAGGAACTATGGGTCTATCTCGTTTCCTTTTGCCTGTTACAAACAAATGCACAAAGACATAATACCCTGACCACCTTGTGGTGTAGGGTATAAAAAGCAAAGGCTATGGCCGTGCGGGACCGACCATGTGATGCCCTACAACACCACAATGTGGTAGAAGCCCCCTTATGTCCAAATCCATTTTGGAAGATTTCGCTTTTGAAATTATGTCATAGAGCACTGCCCAGATATCAACCTTAGTCTTTTTTGACCAGGGGCATTTGCCCAATATTTATGCATTCCGTCGTGCTGTTAGTAGTTTTGGTCCATTTTACAGTTAAATATAATCTAATGGTCATTCAAAATACCAGACTTCTTCTCTGTCCTTAACTCTCTTCTCAGGCAAAAATCCGTGTCGATTGGTTTCAATTGTGTGATCAGGATTTTTTTTTTCTGTTTTTGGTTCAAAACCAAGGGGCCCCTCTGTGCCTCCGAATTTAGATTCATCTAATGTTACGAATTTTAGCTATATTCGACACGAAAATCCTCAAAAAAAGCAGTTCGCCTTTTGTGTATTTTGGATTTCGTTGGTAAGTTATTTTCAGCGTCTCGGTAGAATGGAAATCTTGGTATTTTTATACCTGATCATTGCATGGAGGGTATATTAGGTTTGTCATTCCGTTTGTAACACCGCGGAATATACATTTTAGACCCCACAAAGTATATATATATTCGTGATCAGCATAAAATTCCATGTCGATTTAGCGATGTCCGTCCGTCTATCCGTTTGTGGATATCACTCTAGCTTCCGAACGAAATAAAGTAGGTTGATAAAATTTTACTCAAATGTATATTATTTTTGCAGGACTTTTGGTATTGAAAATGGGCGATGTAGGTCCGCGTTTTGGTATAGTCTCCATATAATGGTAACTCCCTATTTTCCGTATTTTGATTATCTTAGCGACATTATTCACCGGAATTGTTTCAAATTTGGTATTTGAAGATCGTAATGAATAATACAACCTATGGCAGAAAATTGTCTGTGCAGTTTGATGATTTTAGCGACTTTTTTCGCAGTAATTGTTTCAAATTTGGTATTTGAATTTCGTAATGGATGCTACAGCCTAGGGCAAAAAATTGTCTGTGCAG
Organism: Musca domestica; assembly: GCF_030504385.1. Taxonomy (NCBI): domain Eukaryota; kingdom Metazoa; phylum Arthropoda; class Insecta; order Diptera; family Muscidae; genus Musca; species Musca domestica. The sequence continues at coordinate 3,746,508 of NW_026712324.1, read as the reverse complement.
GTTCGCATCTTCGTATAGACCCCATATAACGACACCTCCCGATATTCGATAGTTTGATGATTTTAGCGCCATTATTCAAATTTGGTATTTGAAGTTCGCAATGGATACTACAGCCTATGACAGAAAATTGTGTGTGCAGGTCCACGTCTTCGTATAGGCCTCATATAAAGATACCTCCCCATATTTGATACTTTGATGATTTTAGCGACTTTTTTCGTCGTAATTGTTTCAAATTTTGTATTTGAAGTTCGCAATGGATACTACAGCCTCAGACAGAAAATTGTCTGTGCAGGTCCACGTCTTCGTATAGCCCCCATATAACGGCACCCCCGATATTCGGTATTTTTATGATTTAAGCGACATTATTCACCGGAGTTGTTTTAAATTTGCTATTTGAAGTTCGCAATGGATACTACAGCCTATGACAGAAAATTATCTGTGCAGGTCCACGTTATCGTATAGCCCCCATATAATGGTACCTTCCGATATTCGGTAGTTTGATGATTTTAGCAACATTATTCACCGGAATTGTTTCAAATTAGGTATTTGAATTTCGCATTGGATACCACAGCCTATGGCAGAAAATTGTCTGTGCAGGTCAACGTTTTCGTACAGCTCCCATATAACAGTAACCCCGCTATGGGGTATTTTGATGATTTTTGAGACATTATTTACCGGAACTATTTCAAATTTAGTATTTGAAGTTCATAATGAATACTACAGCCTATGCCAGAAAATTGTCTGTGCAGGTCTATGTTTTATAACCCCCATGGTACCTCCCTATTTTCCGTATTTTGATGATCTTAGTGACATTATTCACCGGAATTGTTTGAAATTTGGTGTTTGAATTTCGTAATGGATATTACAGCCTAAGACAAAAAATTGTCTGTGCAGGTCCACGTTTTCGTATAACCCCCATATAACGGTACTTCCCGATATTCGGTAGTTTGATGATTTTAGCGACATTATTCACCGGAGTTGTTTTAAATTTGCTATTTGAAGTTCGCAATGGATACTATAGCCTATGGCAGAAAATTTTCTATGCAGGTCCACGTTTTCGTACAGCTCCCATATAACAGTACCCCCTAATATTTGGTATTTAGATGATTTTAGCGATATTATTCCCCGGAATTGCTTCTAATTTGGATTTGTAGCTCGTAATGGATACTACAGCCACGTTTTGGTATAGCCCCCATATAATAGTACTCCCTATATTCGGAATTTTAATGAGCTTTAGCTACGTTATTCACCGATTTTTGTTTTCTAGTTTCGCAATTGAATATTGTAATGGCTTATGACAAAGGCTGCCTACGCAGGTGCACGTCGTCGTATAATTCCTAATATAACGGCTACATTCTATATTTTTAAGATTTTAACGGATTTTATTTTTTGAAAATTGCCAAATTCGTTCCAAATGGTAGAGGGAATTCTAAGTTCGGTCCGGCTGAAATTACCACATTTTTTACTTGTTTTCACACAGAAGTAGTGGTCCATTCTACTCGCTGTCCTAAACTCTAACTTCATGCGAGATTTCCTATCCTTTGCTTTCTATTTGTAACCTTTATAAAGGCTGCAAAATCAGAAACATTTTTAGTTGTTGGTGATTTTCAACCCCTAAATATATTGCGGATATCTTTAAAAACAATAGGCCTAGCCCTTCTGAATCGAACTCTACCCTTATGAAAATTCTCGTGAGGATCGGACGATAATTGCAATCTGTGTATAATAACCTCAACCTGTGTTGTAAAAAATATTCCATTCCTTCCAGCGATTTTCGTAAAAATTCCTGCAAGGAAGAAATGGTCCGATCTCTATCATATTTATAACAGATCTTGTGTTGACGGAAATATTGAGATGTACCAAGGCTGGAATGGAAACGGTAGCTAATTTCGCGTTTTATGAACTTCATGGAATACAAAATAAAAAGTACTAGAAGGAGTGGATCGTTATATCCATGGTACAATAAAAAGGTAAGGTAGAGCTCCCAATTTTTTTCTAAGTGTGCCCGAGTTCCGTCAATTTTTTGTACGTATTTGTTGTTTTGAAAAATAAAAACAAAACATTTTCAAAATCAATGATTGGAAGAAACTTAAATTGCAGGGCGCGAATTAATAATATTAACCAGAATTGCCATTGAATTGAAAGATTCAAAACCTAGGATCATATGTTTTTGTGAGAACATCCAGGCACTTCATACATCTTTCGCGCTATTTGAGGAATTTCAGAAATGAACAAAAAATACGAAATAAATGAAAATAACTTGTTGTTTATAATTTTGAATATTTCTGACAGGAAGCGGGCAAAGCCTAAGGGCTGTATTTTTGTAGTTTTACGAAGCTGTTCTACCTCCTTATTGTACCATGGTTATATCCCATCTTCACACCAGACCTTGGGTTAATAAACATATAGTTATGTGTATAATTTGAAGACAATCGGATTCTAACATCACAATTCATAGGATTTATAATTATTCAAAATTTTGAAACTTTGTGGGGGAGATACTTGATGGAGTGGGCTGATATTGTCCACTTGCGTACCTGACCTAGCACTGATAATAATATTAGTATTTGCAAAGTTCGAGCAAAATCGGCTCATCGTTTCTCTTTGTGTCCATTTTTTTTTTATTTTTTGAAAATGTCGATCGTTTGTTTGGGAAGTACCAGATAGTTTGTCCAAATATGATAATCCCTCCGAGTGTTATCGTGCACATCAGACAAACAGGCGGATTTTAAAATGATAAATGGTTTTTGATTTTGGAATTACATTTTGTAAATTTTCAAATATATATTATACCCTCAGAGTGTATATATATATGGAGAGGGTATATATCATTTTATACGGCCAAAACGGGTCTCATCAAAATTTCCGAAGGGCACAAAATCCATTTCAGGACTTTTGGAGTCGATCTAGAGATGTCCGTCCATCCGATAACTCTCGAAGGAGGTATTCGATTTGGTCCAAACTTGGAGCATCGTCGTATTATTATCAAATTTAGATTCGAGTTCGGTCTACTTCTTCTGGTTCCTCCCCCACAAAAGGTCAACTTTTCAAAAAAAAAAATGTATATTTTACTGCACAGAAGGATAATCCGATTTAGGCCCAACTTTGCAAATCCAAATAATTTCATTAAATCGACTCCAAATGTCCTGCAACGGATTTGGTCCAAAGAGACCTAGGGTCTAGAACCGTTATTTCGATGAGGCACGTTTTGGCTATATCAAATGATATATATCCTCTCCAGCCATATGACTGAGGGTATAATAATTTCTCTACCATTTATAAATATTCCCATTAGATATACCTCCATTAATAAGCGTCTAATGGAAAACTCCGAGGATTTGTCATTGGTGCGCAAGGAATGAAGTGATTAACCAAAAATCAATTTAAAATTTTGCTGAAATCACCCCCCCCTCCTCTCCTATTGTCAAAATTAGAATACATTTCTCCATGCTGAACGAACACGATGAATAATGTTTTCCAAACATGCCTGACAATCCTTTCGCCTCCATTTTTCGTTTTTGGTTTCCAACGCCCCGCTCGCCCATTGCCTAGCCATGTATTTATCTTGCATTATGGACATAATCTAGTCGAATTTGTATTTGTCATTTGTATCAATCCTATCCGTTGAACATGGTATTCGGTTACTTTAGCACTTGTCACCGTTCCCATGGGATAGATAGACAGGAGGACAGACCGAACGACTGGCTCTAAAGCCAGTTAAATTTATCCACAAATGAACTGTACACAAGGAAAGGCAAGGATGGCTTTGAACAGGAACCGTTTGTCAGGACATGCAATACATTTGGCATTTAACCCGGCGATCCTTTGGGATCTACCAACCAAACACAGATAGCATTTCATGTCCATGAGCTGTGTGCGTTTGTTTGTGTGTCTGTGAGTGACTTGCTTATCGTTGCATGAACGGTGACACAATTTAGACATTTGATAAACGTCGTTTTTTCTGCTTTGCTTTGCCAGTAACGGATGTATCGTTTAAATTGATACCAATGCTCAACGGCAATGGAAGACTGATAGCCGGGCAGAGGAAAATCGGCATTAGCATGAATGTGCATGCAGAATACATGGAATATACATTTTTACCTGCCGCATTAAGCTAACATAATAATATATTTTCTTCCGTTCTTCCATTTACGTTGTTACGTACATTCCAGTTTATAATGGTGAATGGGTTCAAATGTTCTGACCGGGCCAAAGGCATTAGACATTGTACTACCAACAACAACCACAACAACATCCATACAATTGTCATAGTCATCAATGATGGTAGGTGTCACCCAGTTTCGACCAGGTCGTCCATCAGGGTTTTACATTTACTTTTGCATGATTAGCTTTCCATTCCTCGCTTAGCTAGCTGTTGACTAGGTTTATCCAGGTTGCTGCTGTTTGCATGGCATTTTGTGGCAATGCTATTTCATTACCTACACTTTGACAGAACAACGATGATTGCCATGTCGAAACGAATGGACGAACTCAGTTTTGTAATCGGAATATTATTTTGACCTGTTATACTTCTGCCTCTGGCTCTGGCCTGGGCTTGTTCGGTTTCCTCTTTCCGGTATGTGAGTTTGATTTCCGCTACAAGTAGTTGCATTTCATTCGGCTAATGAATGTGACATTTCGATGTTGTCGTCGTTGTTGTTTTTGAGGTATTCATCATAACCTAATAAACATTTACTGCATTGGATAGTAGTTTATGATGAATGAATGAATGAATAATGGGGACAAAAACTGAAATATTGAAATATTTTCATGCGGAATTTTCGTTATTTATTTATAAGAGAATTTAAAGGACTTCTAGGAAGATATATAAATAAATTGTAGATTTTTTTAGAAATATTTACTCAATAAATCGTTTATCTGGCTGCTGCGCACGATTACTCTCGAAGAGAATAACCGATTTGGTCCAAACTTGATGTACCACAATGTAATATTATTATCAAACTTAGATCGCAATATCGTTACCTCCCCCACAAAATGTCAACATTTTCAAAAAAAAAAAAAAATAATTTACTGCACAGAAAGAGAAAGGATAATCCGCATATTCTAATATTTGCATTAGTGCTAGGTCAGGTGCCTCCCCCACAAATGGTCAAAATTTTGAATAGTAATAACTCTTATAAAATATCATGAAGGAGTCCGATTGTCTTCAAATTACACACATTACATTATTTTTGTTAATCCAAGGTGTGGTGTGAAGGTCGAATATATCAGTCCACTCCTTCTGGTACCTCCCCCACAAAGGGTCAAAATTTGAAGCTCATAAAACCCGAAATTAACACACGATTCCATTCAGACTTGGAACATCACAGTATTTCCATCAATACTATATCTGTTATAAAGGTGGTAGAGATCGGTCCATTCCTTCTGTACCTCCCCCACAAAGGGTCACAGTTTTGAATAACCAAAACTATTATAAAATCCAAAGTAAGCATCCGGTACACTTCAAATTTCTCACAAGCCATTATTTTTACAAACAGAAGGTCTTCTGTGCAGAGGGAGTGTATCGGTCCATTCTTTCTGGTACCTCCCCTTGAAAAGGTCAACATTTTGAATATGAAGTTAACATACCATTCCAATCAGACTTGGCACATCTCAGTATTTCCATCAACACAATATATATTATAAAGATGGTAGAGATCGGTCCACTGCTTCTGGTACCTTACCCACAGAGGGTCAGAATTTGGAATAGCCATGAAGCTCGTAAAACGCGAGATTTTAAACATCTCAATATTTTTTTCAACACAAGATCTTTTATAAATATGGTAGAGATCGGATTATTTATGTTGGTACCTCCCCCATATAGGGTTCAACGAAACGCTCAAAGAACACGAAATAAGCATCCGACTCTCTTCAAATTTCACACATACAAACACTTTGGCTAACACATGATCTGTGGTGAAAATGATATATATCTGCGAATCCCTTCTGGTATCTTACCTACATAGGGTCACAATTTTTATTACTTTTATCTGTAATAACTTACGAAGAAAAAGTCAGCGATTCATTAAAACTAAATATTTCTCTCATCCGGAAACCTGGAATAAATATAAAATCTATGAATTCGCATAAAATTGAATATAAATATTCGATTTTCTTTTTGCCCATACCAATATTTTTATTATACCCTCCACCATACTATGGAGGGTATATTAATTTTGTCATTCCGTTTGTAACTCCTCGAAATACTCATGTCAGACCCAACAAAGTATATATATTCTTGATCAGCGTAAAATTCTAAGACGATTTAGCCATGTCCGTCTGTCTGTCTGTGTGTCTGTCTATCTGTCCGTCTGCCTGTTGTAATCACGCTATCTTTCGAACAAATTGAGATAGAATTTTGCACACATGTATATTTTGTCAGTAGGCTGGTTAAGTTCGTAAATGGGCCATGTAGGTCCAAGTTATCATATAGCCCCCATATAAGGGTACCTCCCGATATTCGGTATTTTGATGATTTTAGCGACATTATTCACCGGAATTGTTTCCAATTTGGCATTTGAAGTTCGTAATGGATACTACAGCCTAAGACAGAAAATTATCTGTACAGGTCCACGTCGACGTAACGGTACCCCCCGATATTCGGTATTCTGATGATTTTAACGACATTATTTACCGGAATCGTTTCAAATTTGGTATTTGAAGTTCGTAATGGATACTACATCCTAAGTCAAAAATGAGCCATGTAGTTCCACGTCCTCGTATAGCCCCCATATACCGTACCCCCCGATATTCGGTATTTTGATGATTTTAGCGACATTATTTACCGGTATTGTTTCAAATTTCGCATGTGAAGCTCGTAATGGATACTTCAGCCCATGCCAGAAAATTGTCTGCGCAGGTTCACGCCTTTGTATAGCCCCCATATAACGGTACCCCCTATATTCGGTATTTTGATGATTTTAACTACATTATGAACAGATTTTTCTTCAAGTTTCGCATTTAAATGTTGTAATAACTTATGACAAAAGTTGCCTATGCAGGTCTATGTCGTCGTATAGGCATTCGGAATTTTTAAGAATTTTAAACTAATTTTTTTTTTTTTTTTTTTTTTGGAAATTGCCAAATTTGTACCAATTGGTGGATGGTATTAAATGTTCGGCCCGGCCTAACATACAGCTTTTTTACTTGTTTTTATCTGTAAATGGAGTATGAAAATGGAATACTTCCGTCGACTATATCTGGTAAATTACATTTTAAAATTTTCTCAAAGTTATTACATCTTATATAATGTGAATGAAGTAGTCGGTACAGTCCAAGCCTGGCACGTCGCAGTATTTATATTATATTCATTTAGATCCGATACGAAATTGACAATACCAACCCACTCCTTTGGAACCTACTCCATAGAGGACCAACAATTTGAATAACGTTAAAGAAGTCAAAATATAATATAATAAAATCTAAAATTGGGAATGAGGGTCAATGGTAAAGTGAATGATAGATGACCAAAGGATTTATGGAAATTCGTACTATAAGTGTACGAAAAGTATTAAAATTTACTACCTTTTTTACCATATCGTATCATGTGAAAGTTTAGAGCTAAAAACTTTGGAAATTAAAATCAAGGTTGAAGAATAGAGTCGATGTAAGGGGGTAGTTTTGCAGGTGTGTACTTATGTATACGAAAAGTACTAGAAGGTACTAAATTTAGTATGAATTCAGTATGAATTCAGAGGAACGCATGGAGGTGCAATCCTGAAATTTGAACTTAACATTACTGGCGAAGTGTAGGACTGGGATATGGAGGAAGTTTTCGAAATTTGTTCTTATGTGCACGAAAACTACTAAATGGTACTAAATTTAGTACAATTTCGATTTGGATGAGCCGATAGAGTTGGAATTCTGAATTCTAGAAATAAGATTACTATTGTATTCTAGGACTAAGGAATGTAGGTGGTTTGATAAATTCGTACTTTTGTGTACTAATTGGTACTAAATTTGGAACAATTTAAATGCTGCGTAAAACGGTAGGAATCTTAAAAGTGGAAATAAACATTTCTTTTGACTGTGGCCTGTATGATGTAGGTAGATATTAAAAGTTGTACATAAGTTTACTGAATGGTACTAAATTTGGTACAATTTGGATGTGGGAGAACCACTAGAGCTGGAGTCCCGAAAATTGGAAATACGATTACTGACGGAGTGTAGAATTGTGATATGTAGGTAGTTTTGGAAATTTGTTGTAAAATGTACTAAATTTGGTGCAATTTCGATTAAGGTTAACCGATAGAGTTGAAATTTGGAATTAATACTTTTTTAATAGAGAGTTTTGGAAGTACTTATGTATACTAAATTTTGTACAGTTTTGATTTATGTGAACCGAATCCCGAAATTTGATATTAAGGTCATCGTTGTTGTTTGTGATTAAGATATGGAGGTGCTTTTGGTAATATCTGCTACAATTGTTCGAAAAGAACTAAGCGGTACTAAATTTGGTATTGTGTGAAGGAATAGAGCTGAAATCCCGAGATTCGATATTGAGGTCTCTGTTGGTATCTGGTGGTGGTTTTGCAAATTTGTACTACCATTGTTCGAAGAGTGCTAAATGGTACTAATTTTGATTCACAGTGTCTAGGATGGAGAGATATACAGGGTGAAATGAAAAACTGCAACCAACTTCAGACTGCTGTCGTTTCAAAGCCACTCGTCCGACAGTTGTTAAAATTATTCCAGTGATAGCTCATTCGTGATGGAATTCAAGCGTGATAGTGTGATTTCTTTATATTTGGCTGGAAAACCACAAGTGGCTATCGTTAGAGCACTCCAGCATTTAAATGTGAATAAATCTTTGGTGTCTCGTACCATCGCTTGTTACCGTGATACTGCTAGCGTAGCGTGACGTCAAGGAAGTGGACGAAAAAAAACGACAACATCAGCAGAAATGGTTCGAAAAGTAAAGAAGCGACTTGATCGAAACCCGCGTCGCAGTGTGCGAAAAATGGCTCGTGTGCTGAACATATCGTAATATTCCATTCGCAAATACTAAAAAATTAGCTCGGAGTAAAGCCAGTGAAATTCCAAAAAATGCAAGAACTTACACCGCAACAGCAAGAAAATAGACTCAAAAGAGCTAACGAGTTGCTTCGCTTGGCCGAAAGTGGTGAACTGCCGAATTTGGTTTTCTCCGATGAGAAAACATTCGTTGTCTAGCGGTTTGTAAACAAACAAAATGATCGTGTTTACTTGCCAAAGAGGTCCGGTGAAAATGTGCACCTTCGGTTGGCTACCAAAACTCAAGCGCCAGCCATGGTGATGTTGTGGGCCGCTATAACAGCCGCTGGTCGCTCTCCTCTCGTATAAATAGAGCGTGGCATCAGAATATGGCGGATATTATCGCGAAAATATTTTGGAGGGTGTATTAAAGCCTTGGGCCTCTGGCGGCAGACCTTGGACATTCCAACAGGACTCAGCTCCATCGCACTAGCTTCATTTCCAGCGCACAATGGCCACCAAAATCTTCGGATACAAATCCGTTGAACTATTGTGTCTGGAGTATTTTGGAAAGCAAGTATCGTGGACCTATATAGATAATTCTCTTTCAATGAATAAAGTACTCACAAGGAACTCGTTGTGCGGATTTTCAGACCATTTCATTGGAAAATGTGGCCAAAATCATCAAAATCCCGAATATCGGGGGATACCGTTATATGGGGTTTATACGATATTTTGGACCTATATAGACAATTTCCTCTCAGGGGGTAAAGTGCTCACAAGGAACCCCTTGTGTAAAATTTTAGACAATTCCGTCGAAAAATGCGACTAAAATTATCGAAATACCGAATATCGGGGGGTACCGTTATATGGGGGATATACGATATCGTGGACCTATATAAACAATTCTCTTTCATGGGGTAAAGTACCCACAAAGAACTCCTCCTGTGGATTTTCAGACTATTCTATTAGAAAATGTGGCTAAAATCATCAAAATACCGAATATCGGGGGGTACCGTTATATTGGGGCTATACGAAATCGTGAACCTATATAGATAATTATCTGCCAAGAGATAAAATGCTCTTAGAGAACAGCTTGTGTGGATTTTCATACAATTCCATTGAAAAAGTGTCGATCACCTCAAGCAAGCGTTTCGCCGGTAATGGGCCAAAATACCGCAGAGTAACACTCGGGCAGCGTGTGACGGTTTCATTGGCCGTTTTAAGGCCATAAGTGACCAATTCGAACAAATCTAAACTTTTTCTAGAATTTGATGCTATTTCCGACATTTTTGCTTTCAATCAATAAAATTTAAAAAAGAATGTAAAAATTATGGCTTTTGACTTTGTTGCAGTTTTGTTTATCACCCTGTATTCTGTTGGTCATATTATTGACAAACTAATGCAAATTGTCTTCCCAAGATAGACAACCTTGAGCAGGTATTATTTATGAAGAAGCCCTTTAAGTATTCTTCAACAGATTAAAACGATCTAAGGGAACAGCTTCGGTTAGCCTTAAATATTGGTAAAAGGTCTGCAAAATGTATTTTTAGATAGAATACAATTGAATGTTCTTCAACGGAATAAGAATATTTATATGGTCTCCTAGAAGACTATCAAAAGTTGTTCTTATATAAAAGACTTCAAAATTGGATTCAGGTCCTTCTAACAATTCTATTATAGTCCTTTCAAAGGTCTTCTTTTTTTTAGAGAACTTCTGTTCGTATTTGTCGTCCTAAAATCTGTTAACTATATTTCTCTTAAATATTAAACTAACTTCTGAATTTAATCCTACCAAAAATATTAAATTTATCCTGCTATCACAAGGAAATACCACAAACGTTTAAGTCTCAAACGTTCGGATGTAAATGTAATTACGACGTTGAGTGTTTGGTTTGAGATTGCAGGTGATTAATCTTATAAAGTTGATAGATGGCCATAAAACATGGATGGATGTATGGATGGGTGGTTGGAGGGGGAATGGGTAATAGGAAAAGTAACTTTGTTAAGCACAGACGCACACGCACACGCACACGCACACGCACACACACACTTATTAATATTACCCATCCCTAAAGATATGCACACACACACACACTCTCTCACAGACACAAACACACCGGTAATAATTGCATGCGGTTAAGTTGATTGACTCACCCACAAAAATGATGCAGAACGAATATAAATGAGGTGTTTGCCTCTGCTGCTGCTGCTGAACTTTGTTACTCCACTTTTCCACTCCTTGAGTTAATTTGTCAGACTCGAGAGCTGAGTTTGGCAGAAGATTATTAGACATCCACGAAAGGTGGTTAAAGTTTACGAAAATAATATGAAGATAATATCAGTTTTCGTTGCTGCTGTTCTTTTCGTTTGCTCATTTTCTGATTACTTTTGATTTCCTGGAAGACCCTCGAATTTCAGTTTCAAGGAAAACTTTTTGCTCTTTTCTCCCTTATTTCAATCGGAGATTTAAAGGTGTTCATTTTTCGGTCGGGGGAGCGAGGAAAACATAACAGAAAGCAAACATATGTTTTTTTTTTCGCTTCTACGCATTTTCATTTAATCTGACATTTCCAAGGTGATGGGTAATGAAAAAGAAAAACTTGACACACATACACGCGCACGAACATATGTTTATGCTTATATTTATGCCATTTCAGACAGGCTAAACCATTTCGTGTCGGCATGCTATTAAATTATGTGTTTAACACACACTCTTCTCTGACACCATAAACCATTTTCAATTCCATTTCCCACACCAGCCAGCCACAGGGGTAATAAGATTTCTTGGGGTTTTCCTTTCATTCTCTCGTTGGCCGTCTGGCCGTCAATCAATCACTTCGTGGTATACATTGCAAATGCGATTAGATTGCTTTCGATACAATTGAACAAAGATGCGGAGTGTTAATCTTTTTAAGTAGTTTGCCATTAAATATTTTGCTCAGAGTTCAGAAGAAATTTTGTATAAACCTGAAGGGTTTCTCTCAGAGATGCTGTATGAAAATCATAGGTTTCTAGTCTATGGAGGTCATTAGTAGGAGAAAAAAGAACAAAATCTTAAAAAAATCGCTATTATTTATCTGTTGGTTCTTAAAAAATATGTTCTACAAATAAACGTTAATTGGTTTGTTGGCCCTTAAAAATATTCTTTAAAAATTTATGTTTTATGGGTCCATTGGTCCTTGAAAAAATACCTTTTTAATATCCACATTTATGGGTCTGTTGGCCCTTGAAAAAAGATTCTTTAAAAATACAAGCCCATGGATCTATTGGTCCCTGAAAAAATATTCTTAAAAAATCAAGTTTCTGGGTCTGTTGGTCCTTGAGAAAATATTTTTTTAAAATTCCACATTTGATGATCTGTTGGTCCTTGAATTTATTCTTTAAAAATTCACTTTTATTAGTCCTCCAAAAATGTATTTCTTGAAATCCACAATTATTTGACCTACTTCACCAGCGAAAATTCTAATTGTTATACCCTCCGCTATAGTATGAAGGGTATATTTGTAACACCACGAAATATATATCAGCATAACACCCCAAATCAGCATAAAATTCTATGTCGATTTAGCGATGTCTGTCCGTCTGGGGAAATCGCTGTAGCTTCCGAACGAAATGAAGTAGTTTGATAAAATTTGGCTAAAATGTAAATTATGTCTGCAGTACTTTTGGTAAAGAAAATAGGCCGTGCAGGTACACGTCTTCGTATAGCCCCATAGAACGGCACCTCCCGATATTCGGTACTTTCACGATTTTAGCGACATTATTCTCCGGAATTCTTTCAAATTTTGTATTTGAAGTTCGTAATGAATATTACAGCGTATGAAAGACAATTGTCTGTACAGATCCACGTCTTCGTATAGGCCCCATAGAACGGTACCTCCCGATATTCGGTATTTTCATGATTTTAGCTACATTATTCACCGAAATTGTTTCAAATTTGATATTTGAAGTTCGTAATGGATACTAATGCCTTTGACCGAAAATTGTTTGTGCAGGTCCACAATTTGGTATAGCCATATCAATGTTTCTCTCCAAAACTATTTTAACGTCTGCATATGTAAACCCTAGAAGCCAATAGTGACCTCCATGTAAAATTTCGTAATTTCAGTTCTATCCGTTTATCTTATAGCAAATTTAGCAATTTTTATTACACATTTCCAAATGCAATCTACATCCTAGACAGCAGCATGCAATCTCTCCATCCTAGACAGCAACGGTGATTCATTTAGTACTTTTCGAAAAATTACAACTATTTCCAATACAACCTCCATGCCTTTACCACCGACATCAAGAGTGACCTCAACATCAAATTTCAGAATTTTAGCTCTATTCCTTCACCCAACACCAAGTTTAATACTTTTTGGAGCAACTATTGTACCTCCAAATCTCAATACTATACACCAACAGAGACCTCAATATTAATTTTCAAGATTCCAGTTCTTTCTCTTCACTCAATATGAAATTTAGTTATCGTCGTATTTTAAAAACCATCCTTAATAATTGCAGGATTTCAACTTTATCCTTTCACCCAATACGAAATTTAGTACCAATTAATACTTTTCGAACTATTATAGTACACATTTCCAAAACAAGCACCAGATCTCAACACCATACATCAACCTTAATATCCAGTTTAAGAATTCAAGCTTCATACATTCACTCAATAATAAATTTTGTAACATTTAGTAATTTTCGTATAATTTTAGTACACATTTTCAAAACCATCCCCCATATCTCAGTTCCAGATACCAAGAGAGACCTCAATATCAACTTTTACGATTCTAGCTCTATTTCTTCACCCAATGCCCTAATAAGTACTACTTAGTACTTCTAGCTACTTTTTAGGACGAATTTCCAAACCACCATTAAATCTCAATCCCTGATATCATCAGTAATCGAAATATAAAATTTCAGATTTTTATGCCTATCATTTATACAATACCAAATATAGTATCATTTAGTACTTTTTGTACAATTATAGTACACATTTCCGAAACCCCCCTCATATGTCCAGGAAACACATGCACAGTCACCCCAATACCAAATTTCCGATTTCAAACACTGTCTGTTCACCTAATACCAAATTGTACCATATAAGGTGCTATTTAGTGCTTCTCGTTCGCTTGTACCCCAATGTCAACATTTCAAAGTTCCAGCTTCATCCGTTCACCCCAAAAAAAAAAAATTGTATCATTTAGTACTTTTTGAACAATTTTTGTACACATTTCCGAAACCACCTTCATATGACCAGGCTACACATGAAAAATGACAGTAATACCAAATTTCAAACTTCAATCATGATCTGCTTACCAAATACCAAATCGTACCAAATAGAGTACTATTTAGTACACTTGTAAACGTACACATTTCCAAAATCACCTCTTTATCACAAACTAATCACCAACAGTGTCACCAGCGTCATCTGTTCCCCCTTAATAAAACTGTCCCAAATTTAGTAAAATTTGGTACAGTTCGCACATTTCAAAAACCACCTTCCTTCATCAAATTTACTTTCCAACCTTGATACCCAAATTTCAATTTTTTACCTCTATCCATTCACATAATACCAAATCGTAACATTTTAGAAGTTAAGTACCATTTGAGAACTTTTCGAATTTCTAAAAACCCTTTGGCACATCAATCCTGCACTCCATCAGTGACTCTCAATACAAAGCATTAGATTTTTAGTTTATGTTAATACTTTTGTACCCCTTTAGCACTGATTTCCAAAAACCAGCCGTATCACAAGCCCACACACCAAAACTGACCTTTGTGCTATATTTCCCGATGCTATTTTTAGCCGTTTCGTCTGGGCATTGATTCTCAATCAATCAGTTATCTCTCTACTCTTTTATAAATATAGATCCTTTAAAAATCAGTGTTTATGGGTCTGTTGGTCCTTGAAAAAAATATTTTACAGCATTCCACTAGTATAGGTCTGCTGGTTTTGAAAAAAAAAAAAAAAAAAAAAAAAAAAAAAAAAAAAAAAAATATATATATATATATATATATATATATATATATATAATATATATACATATATATATATAAAAATATATATATATATATATATTTTTTTTTTTTTTCAAAACCAGCAGACCTATACTAGTGGAATGCTCGAATAGGTATAATGTTCGTACCACAAGAATAATCGAAATGTATTTTATTTTTTTTTTAATCACTTGCTACTGAAAATATTAAATTTAAATTTAATTAACAAAATGACATACATTGATGATGAAAATTCCATGACGATAATAATCTTGTGGCATAAATCGTTTCGGGCCAAATGTAAGTTATTAAAAACCCACTGAAGTGTAAACAGAAAAAAACCGTATCTCATATTTCGGCAAAGACGAAAAATTAATTTTTGAATTTCATTTTATCCATAATGTCAATATATCATCAAAAATTGACAATTTTTCATTTTCTTTGCTGAATTTGATACATTGATGTGACAGTATTAATTTTCCGTTTTTTTTTTGTTTTTGATAAAAGTTTATTCACAAGAATAATGTCGTGACCACCAAGAAGTGTGTGGTTTCTGCGAAGTGTGAAAGATACTGAATTTAAGATTTTTTTGTAAAAATGTTTACCAAACCCCCTAAGTATGTCCGACTAAGGTGCAGAAATCTCCAAGTTACTTAAAATTAGAAATAAGCGGATATGGAGTTTATAATTTTTTGTTGTAAAAAAAGTTTAATAACAATTTTCATTCGTTGGGCGCCATTAGATGAGGACTACCTTTAGACGTTTATCGATTTGTGTAGCTTATCACCGGAATTGGTCCGGTAAATAATCTAGTTTCCAATATTTTATTATCTGCTTCTTTCACATACATTTACCACATTAGTTAATTGTTTAAGAACTAAATATACAAATGCGAAAAGTTGTATTCTTAGAAATGAATAAATAAACTAAATTCATTCTAACCCCAATCTAACACACATTTAATAACAATAATTAAAGTAAATACCCTGATGCTTGTAAAATTGTGGCTACTTTGAGCATTTCTCCGAGGTTTGGATATGCATATCGTCGGTGTCATGCCTAGGTGTCCCATTCGCGATTTGGTCCATATCCACATTTTTGACAAACTTTGAAGTATACAAAAATTTATCTGACCAGGAGATTATGAATTTTTGTCTTATAAAAAATTAAATTTTGAATGTAAAAATGGTTTTATACTAAAACCAGTAAGGACAAGTCAAAAGTAGTTCGGGGCCGAGTTTATGATACCCTACACCACTATGCATATTTAGCAGAGCTCCCGTAACAAAAGAATTTATTTGAAGTAGATCATAGCACCTATCAACCTTTGGCTTTAGAGCTGCTATAATTTGGGTTCAGAGGGAACTAATATATGGGAGGGATACCCAATTCTGAATAGATTTTTACTAAATTTGACGGAGAAATTTTAAAAGATTAAAAATAAATACCAAATAACATTGCTATAGAGTTCATAATATCACTTCGAGAAGGATTATATAAAAAATATATATCGGAGCCGAGTTAAACAAAATTCACTCCATTTGGGCTAATATTAGCTATTATTTGCACAATAAACCTGAAATCGGATTAATGATATTTAGGAGCTATATCCAAATCTTAGCCGATCTCGATAAAATTTGGCAAAGGTATTACCGAGCTCTATAAGATATGTGGTACCAAATATCATTGTTGTCGAATGGATATTACTAAATTGAGGTACTTACATTTCAAATAGGATGAATCATATATATGGGTGCTATAGCTATATCCGAACCGATTTTCATCAAATTTGATGCACAGGCTTCTAGAATGTATTTGATCGGATGTACCAAAATTGAGGACTTCTGGGCAGATATAGGGCATTTGGTGCACAATTAACCCGAAATCGGTTGAAGATATAAATGGGAGCTATACCCAAATCTGAACCGATCTTGATAAAATTTGGCAGAAGTTTTACGAGCTCTTTAAGATATCCTGTACTAAATATCACTGCTGTTGAATGGATATTACGAATTTGAGGGACTTAAACATCAAATCGGATGAAGCATATATGTGGATGCTATATTAGCTATATCAGAACCGATTTTCATCAAATTTGATGCGCCTGCTTCTAGACTGAATTCGGTCAAATGTGCCAAAATTCAGGTCATTTGGACTGAGCCATTTAGTGCACAAAATTAAGTCGGTTAAAGATATATGGAAGCTATATCTAAATCTGATCCAATTATCACCAATTTCAATAGGGTTCGTCCTTGAGCCGAACAAAAAGTGTTTGAAAATTTTCATCTCAATCGGATAATAAATGCGACCTGAATTTTGTTCACAAGAATACAAGAATACAGATGGTCTAACATGCATAAATCGACTGAGAATATGATTCTATGAAAATCCACAAAAGTAACTATGGGTCTATATCGCTTCCTTCTCCCTGTTGCAAACAAATGCACAAAGACATAATACCCTTACCACTATGTGAGGGTATAAAAACAAGTAAGCAAAGGCTATTTTCGTGCGGGTCCACGGTGTGATACCCTACAACACTAAAATATTTTGAAAGCCACCATATGATCAAATGCATTTGGGAAGATTTCTTTTTTGAAATGATGTCATAGAGCACTGCCTAGATGTTACCCTTAGCTTTCTGATCTGGGGCATTTGCCCTATATTTAGGCACTCCGTCATGTTGTTAGGTATTCAAAACAAATTCACACGAAAGTTATGGTCCATTTTACAGTAAATATAACCCAACGGTCATCCAAAATGCTAGACTTCTTCCCTGTCCTTAACTGTTTTCTCATGCAATATTCCGTGTCGATTGATTTTCAATTGTAACCTGAAAGCGTATACAAAGTCAATTTTAATTTCTGGGTCCAATTGAACTCTTAAATGTACATCTTTACAATACGCTTTAATCCCAAACCCAAATCCTACACATACTAAATTGCGTGAGGATCGGACGATAATTGGGAACTGTACATACAGTGTTGCAGGGTGTAGAAAAACTTTCGATGGCCGTATAAATTAGTAGGCTTTTGCTCTGTCTTAAATTCTAGCCTCATGCAATCTTCCAAGTCGAGTGCTCAATAACTATGACGTTTAGTGCAACTGCAAAATTAAGAATTTTTCTTTTTTGTCCATTCCCACACCCGTTTATAATTTGGGATCATCTCCAGTATCAACAGTCTTCTATTTGTCCTTAATCCCACTTCTATGTTAAGTTGTAAGAGAATCGGGTCATAATTGCGTCTTGTCGCGTGATTACAATTTAACATGGACCGACGGATGGACATAGGAAGATTCATGTATAACATCCTGTGTCTTGGACCAATATTTCAAGTTTTTACATAACTGTTATACCCTTAATCAGTGTGAAATTTTATGACGATTTAGCCCTGTCTTTCCGTCTGTTCGTCTATTGTAATAACGCTAGCGTCAAAACGAATAAAGATAGGAAGCTAAAATTCGAAGATAGGCTATATTGGTCCACAATATCGTATAGCCCCCATATAACGGTACCCCATCCCCAATATTCGGTATTTTGATGATTGTAGCCTATTGGTTCAATGAAATTGTCTGAAAATCCACAAAAGGAGTTCCTTCTGAGTACTTCACACCCTAGAAGAGTATTGTCCATGATATCGTATATCCCCCATATAGCGGTACCCCCGATATTCGATATTTTGACGATTTTAGCGACATTATTCAACGGAGTTCTTTCAAATATAATATTAAGAATGGGTACTGCAGCCTATGACAATTGCGTATGCAGGCCCACGTTTTCGTATAGCTTCCATATAACGGTACTCCCCGATTTCGATATTTTGAAGATTTTAGGGACATTATTAACCTGGGTTGTTTCAAATTTCGTAGTTAGAGTTCAAAATGGGAACCACAGTCTATTACAGAAAATTGTCTATGCAGGTCCAGGTCTTCGTATAGGCCCCATATATCAATACCTCCCTATATTAGGTATTTTGACTATTTTAGGTGCAATATTCAACGAAATAGTATGAAATTTCGTATTTGGAGTTCCTAATAGGTACTGCAGCCTGTGACAGAAAATTTTCTATGCACGTCTTCGGTCTTCAGGCCCCGATATAACGATACCTTCCTATATGCGGTATTTTGATGATTTAAGCTACTTTATTCACCGGATTTTTCGTATTTGAATATTTTGTAACGAAAGTTGCCTATGCAGGTCCACGTCTTCGTATAGACCCCAATATAATGGCTATATTCGGTATATTAAAGGTTTTAACAGAATTTTTAATGGATTTTATTTTTTGGAAATTTTACAAATCCGTTCTAAGTGGTGGAGGGTATTCAAACTTATTGCTTTTTACTTGTTTTTAATTATTCCCATAATGAGTGAAACCCGTGGAAACTTAAGGCTTTTCATGTGGATTTTTTGACAATTAGGGCAAGTATGAGAAACCCTGACCAAAGATTCAGAAAGCACATATCCAAAAACCTAAGAAATTACCTTTATGTCTCAAAAAGTCAAATATACGTATGGAACACTCAGGCATTACGCCGTCTATATATATGTGTGTGTGTAATGAAGAATAAACATCAAACCTTTATAATCTTCATTATTGGTTTTAATCATATTTGCCAAAATAAATATGCTCCATACGTATGTATGTACACAGGTATGTATGCATGCACATTTGTCTGTTTTGAGGAATCTATGAAATATATATCTCTTATTATATACTACCGACTGCATGATGCAATAATGTACTATAGATATTACCATTGTCACTGCTACATTCGTATGCGTATGTAATTTACAAATGTTGTGCTCCGGATTTTACATTACATGAACACACACACACACACACACGATGTCCTTGCATAAGAATGTCCTTACACCAGGTATTTATGCAATCGATATGTGTTGAAGAATTTATGTAAGTTCTTTTAAATGAAGTGTGTGTGCGTCGTGTATGAGTGTGCATTAATAGGATTTCAAGCATGTGCTAATTCACTTATAGATTATGTAATACAGGTGTGTATATGTATGTAGTATTATTATTCTTGAAACCATTGAACAATGGAATATACATATGGACAAAAATTAAGTTAATATTTTTGAATAATCATTGTAGTCTTTGAAAAAATTTAATAAACATTTCACAATAAACATTTTTGTCATATATTTTATAAAAATGATTATTTGCCAGAAAGTCTTTATTTTTTTTTCTTTTTTGAAATTAAATCTTTAAAATTATTCGAAAAAATTCAGGGAAAATCATAGGATTTTTCGCCAAGATGCCTACGAAAGAATATTATAAAATATGCTAGAGTTTTTTCACAAGACTCCTTGAAAATCCATATTAATTTAAAAATTTTACCTTTTGTTCAAAAATCTTAAATAAATATGTCCAATTTTTGCTAAAAACCTTGAAAGTAATCATAAATTAATAAATTAAAAAATATAAAATTTAAAAAAATAATAAAAAAAATTTTAAATTTAAAAATTTATATTTAAATAATTTACTTACAAAATCCACACAATTCTGAAGATATATACTATTCTAAAAATTCATATGATATAATTCTAATACAATTCATAAAAATAAGTTTAAAATTTAGAAAATTCGTGATTTTTGCTAAAAATCTTGAAATCTTTAAAATTACATCCTAACAAGTCGTAAAGTCAACTTTGATGTTTGACAACGAACTCAGTTTATTTTTTTGCATGAGATAAAAATATTTAAAAATGATTTTTAAAAAGATTCCTTGAGAAATCTATGACTGTTTTGGTCAGAAGATTGTTAAAAAAATATTATTATTATATTAGGCTTTGTAAAGAACTTTATTAAAAAATGTCTGCGATGCTCGCTGGGCAGGTCCTTTAAAAGTTTAATATTTTTTATTCGAAAGGAAAAATCCAAAATTGTTGATCAATATTCCTTAACATTTCTATATTTTTTTATATTTTAAAATAATCCACATAATTAAGTCCTCGAATTTCTTTTCAAATCCACCATTATTCGCCCCTAAAAAATATATTTATAAAAAGTCACTATTTTTGGCTCGTAAAAAATATATACTTGTTAATTTTTCGCATTAATTGGTTCTTGAAAAAATTTATTTTTTTATTTAAAATTTAATTTAAATATTCAAAAAAAAAAAAAAAAGGAATGATTCTTGAAGAAATTTATTTTAGAATCCGCATGATTTGGTCCCTAAAAAAGGTATATTAAAATAATCTGCGTAAATTACTCAATTAAAACCAGTAAAGAAAGTCCTAAAGTTGGCGGGGTCGACTTTATGATACCCTACACCACTTTGCTAATTTAGTAGAGCTTCACATAACAATTAAAAGTTTTTATGGGAGAATTCAGTCATACACGCTATGATTATAATTATAATTTAAAGTTCAAAGGACTAAATATGCCGATGCATTTGTATCTTTTAAATTCGGACTTATATTGCCCATTTGGTGCACAATTAATTTGAAATCGGATAAAGATATATATGGGAGCTATATCCAAATCGGAACCGATCTCGATTCCCTAAATATCGTTGTTACGGAGTGCATATTACGGCTGTGGGTAACAAATACAACAAATCGGATGAACAATATATATGGGAGCTATAGCTATATCTGAACCGATCTTCACCAAATTTGGCATACTACCTTACGACCTTCAATTCGGTCGTAAGTGCCAAATTCCATCCCATTTGGGCAAATATTAGACGTTTGAAGCACAATAAAAGGTAAATCGGACGAAGTTATATATGGTAGCTATATCCAAATCTGAACCGATCTCGATAAAATTTAGCAAAAGTATTTCTGAGCTGCATTTGATATATTTCCCCAAATATTGTTGTTACAGAGTGCATATTACGGCTGTGGAGGACAAAAATAACAAATTGGATGAACAATATATATGGGAGCTATAGCTATATCTGAACCGATTTGGCATACTTATTTTCAGGCCTAATTTGGTTGTATGTGCAAAATTCCATACTATTCGGGTTGATATTACACGTTTGGTGCACACTAGAAGGCAAATCCGACGAAGATATATATATGGGAGCTATATCTAATTTTTTACCGATTATCTCCAATTTCAATACGGTTCGTCCTTGGACCAAACAAATGTTGTTTGGAAAATTTTATCTCAATAGGATAATAAATGCGACCTGCTATTTGTTAACAAGAATACATGGACAGACGGACGGACGGACTGACATGCATAAATCAACTCATAAAGTGATTCTATGCAGATCATCAAAAGGAAGTATGGGTCTATCTCGTTTCCTTTTGCCTGTTACATACAAATGCACAAAGACATAATACCCTGACCTCCTTGTGGTGTAGGGTATAAAAACTGAAAATTACCAATTAATTGAAAACCGTTATATGGGAACAATACGAAGACGTGACCTGTTTACGAAATTTTTTAAGATTAAGATCTTCCAATATGAAATTTGAAACGATTTCGAAAAATAATGTTGCTGAAATCATCAAAATACCGGCTGTTGGGATGTTCCGTTATATGGTGACTATACGAAGACGTGGACCTACAAACAAACATTTTTGTCATAGGCTATGGTACCGATTACGAACTTTAAATATGAAATTTGAAATAATTTTGGTAAATAATGTCGCTTAAATAAAAAAATAAAAAAAATTTTAACCTTCTATCGCAATTCGTTCGAAAGATAGCGGGATTACAACACACAGACAGACGGGCATCGCCAGCTCGTCTTTGAATTTTACGCTGATCCAGAATATAAATACTTTGTATGAATATTTCGAGGTGTTACAAACGGAATGAAAATGCTAATATACCCTCTATAAAATGTGAAACGTAAAATTCAATATTGTAAGCCAAATATAAACAGAATAGCATGAGATAAAAATATGACAAAATATAAAAAAATCATAAAATCAAAATCATCAGTGGCATAATTTCACGCGATTTTCTTAGGGAGGCTACTCCGAATTGTGAATATCCGTCCATCTGTTCTTGAGTTATAAGCGGTCTAACTAACATCCCCTTCGTTGATGTATGAAATTTTATATATTTTGGTGTATATGCGATATCTTGGATGTGAGCATCAACGTAACGGTCAGATGTGAAAATCACGTACATTTGTGATTTCGCCAGGATCCAAAATACTTGCGGTTTAGTGGAAATTTTCGTATTTTTACATAAAAGTTTGGGTCTATTTTACCCGCTAAATATAGTTCGATGACCAAAACAAAATGGAATGCTTCTGACCAGCCCTAAATACTAGCACCATGCTAAGTTCCGCGTCGATTGGTCCATAATTGGGACCTGTAGAGCAGCTGCAAAATAAGGGAATTTTTTCAGTTTTTGGTCCACTTCAAATATTATGCGATGATCTCCATAAGCAATAGGCTTCTATTCAGACCCTAACCCCACCTCCATACTAAATTTCGTGAGGATGGGGTCATAATTGCGACCTGTAGAGTGATTACAAATTAACATGGACAGACGGAAGAACGGACACACATAGCTAGATCGACTCAGCAAGGCGAAATAGGAAGATCCATATATGTCGGGGAACAATATTTCAAGGTGTTACAAAATTTTCCCCCAATCAAACTTACACATAGTGTTGTGGGGTATAAAAGTAAAAAAGTATCGGTCGGTTTTGTCGACAGATGTATACCCTCAGCCCTCTTCATCCTCTACGGAGTGAGTTTTGAAAGAATCTGTCAATATTGTCCATTTCGTATCCCACCTAAATAACCATGATATAAATATTATTATATATAAAAATAAGTATATGTAAAAAAATAAATTATAGCAGATGGATATAGCAATTGTAAAGAATCGCTGAGTTGCTTCGCAATTTATGATAGATAAAAATATTGAAAATTGTGTCCCATTGTAGGTGAGATACTAGAAGGTGTTCGCAGATATATAGCATCTTCACAATAGATCTGGTGTTAGCAAAAATATTGTATGTGTGAAATTTGAAGAGAGTTGGATCCGTATTTCGCTTTCTTTGAGTGTTATGTTTTTCAAAATTAGATTATTGCTTCCCTTTCTTTGCAGAAAATATAGCACTGATGCAAATATTAGGATTTGCAAAGTTGGAGCAAAATCGGATCATCGTTTCTCTTTCTGTGCAAAAAATATATTTTATTTTTGAAAAACTCGAGCATTTGTGGGGGAGGTGCCAGAAGGAGTGGACAGATATATTCCATCTTAACACCAAAGTTTGGGTTAATATAAATATTGGGATGTGCGACATTTGAAGACAATCGGACTCTTACATCATATTTTATGAGAGTTGTAATTATTTAAATTTTGACCATTTGTGGGGGAGGTACTTGAAGGAGTGAACCGATATTGTCCATTTTTACACCTAACATAGAACTGATGCAAATATTAGGACTTGCAAAGTTGGAGCAAAATCGGACTATCCCTTCTCTTACTGTGCAAAAAATATACTTTTTGCAAATTTCGACCTATTGTGGGGGAGGTACCAGAAGGAGTGGACCGATATTGTTCATCTTAACACCAGACCTTGGGTTAATACAAATATTGGGATTTGTAAAATTTGAAGACAATCGGACTCTCAAATCACATTTTATGAAAGTTGTAATTATTCAAAATTTCGACCATTTGTGGGGGAGGTGCTTGATGGAGTGGACCGATATTGTCCATTTTCACACCTGATCTAGCACTGATGCAAATATTAGGATTTGCAAAATTTCTCTTTCTGTGCAAAGAATAATTTTTTTGTTTTTCCTTTTGTGTGGGAGGTACCATAAGGAGTGGACCGATATTGCCCATCTCCGAACTCGATCTAAGTTTGACAAAAATATTACGATGTACCAAGTTTGGACCAAAGCGGATACTCCCTTCGAGAGTTATCGTGCGCATCAGCTAGCCAGACAGACGGACGGACGGACATCGCTAGATCGACTCCAAATGTTCTGAAACGGATTTGGTCCAAAGAGACCTAGGGTCTAAAACCGTTATTGCGACTAGGCACGTTTTGACCGTATCAAATGATATATACCCTTTGTAGCCATATAGCTGAAGGTATAAAAATTAGGGATTAGTTTTAAATATTGTGAGTGTTATGATTGTTGAAAAGTTAAAATTTTCACAGAAAATAATTAACCACATAGAATAAGAATAAAAAAAGATTGCCCACATTTGAGCAAACTTTGCAAATACCAATATTTTTATCAGTGTTTGGAAAGATGCCAAAATGGAATATATAGCCCCAATCCTTCAAGAACCTTCCCCACAAAGCGTTATAATTTTGAACAATTATAACTCTTTTATAATGTGGAATATGAGTGCGATTGTCTTTGACATATCCCATAAGATCTGGTGCGATCCGATATATCCCTGACCACTTCTTCTGGTACCTACTCCACAACGGGTCAATATTTTGAATAACCTAAACGATTTAAGTGTTTGTTTTCTCTTTCGAGACGAGCTTAATGATCTGAAATTTGCAGTGAAAAGGAAAGCCAGATAGACACTATCACACACTCACCACTATGCGACGCGTTTCGCCGTTGGTTAAGCGGCTCATCAGGCATATTTGATGTGGATGATGGCTTACAAGGGCCGTTCTCTGGAAAGTAGTATATATTTCGAACTTATTGCAAATTAGCATATGCGAATTATACACTAGAAACTCTCCAACAACTCTCTCCTTAACAAGGCAAAACTCAAAAATTCAGCCGAGCCTGGCTGTGGGATTTGAACCGCGGACCTCTGTGTGCAGCCAACTAGAAGTTGCCGTCTCTACGTTCAGAGCCATTATCCCGTCTTCCTAAAGCAGTACTAAAACAAGTGTATGCATTGGAAGCAATGTAGTTGTTGTGGACAAAAAATCCATCACTACAAAAAACAAAACGTTGCTGTGAAAAAAGATCTGCCAATAGAACTTGAGTCGAACCTGGAGAGTTTCTAGTGTATAATTCCCATATGCTAATTTGCAATAAGTTCGAAATATATACTACTTTCCAGAGAACGGCCCTTGTAAGCCATCATCCACATCAAATATGCCTGATGAGCCGCTTAACCAACGGCGAAACGCGTCGCATAGTGGTGAGTGTGTGATAGTGTCTATCTGGCTATCCTTTTCACTGCAAATTTCAGATCATTAAGCTCGTCTCGAAAGAGAAAACAAACACTTAAATCATAAAACATATGATCTTCGCCTTAACAAGGCAAAACTCAACCTAAACGATCATAAAATCCGAACTAAGCATCCAATTCTCTTAAAATTTCACATATCTAAATATTTCTACTAAAACAATATCTGGTCTACACTCCTTGTGATAACTCCCTCACAAGGGGTCTGCATTTTGAATAATTATAGCTTTTATACCCTGCGAAACAAGTCAGCGATTTTCATCCAACTTCGTGTATCTTAATATATCTGTCTGCTTTTTCTGGTTAAACTTTTCACAAATAATTATTCTAGATTTTTTGCATAACCCAATATAATTATCAGTATTAGATGGAGTGGAATACTTCGGTTCACTCTACCTGGTATATAGCTCACATTTTAATATTTTCCAAAAATTATCACATATTTCATTGAAGGTACAGGAAGTGGTCGATATAGTCCAAATTAGGTAAGATATGAAATGAACAATATTGGCCAACAATTTAGGCTCCCCCTAAAGAGCCATAAGCTTGAATAACGGACATTGACTGAGGGTATACATCTGTCGGCAAAATTGATCGATACTTTGCAACTTGTTTATGAGATTTTTGGCAGCTTGGGTATCGACCAGCAGCTGTTTTAAAATATAACCATTGTTAACTTTTTCGACAAATTGAAGCAGAAGTTATTGTAGACCAATTAGTCTGTAGTCTAGGAAAATATGGCATCTGCCTTGCACCTCAAAACTATATATGCCTCCAAGTTAATGTTATGTGACTTAATGTCCTGAGTTAACAATCCTGACTTTGATATGCATTCTATTAATAACATTTATCCTACCAGTGAGTTCACTCTGAGATAAATGCCCGGAAATTCGGCAGATTATTTTATTCAAGCCATCCGCCCTATCCATAGACTTATCTATGGTGAAACACAGTACTTCCTTTTTATACCCTCCACCATACTATGGAGGGTATATTAACTTTGTCATTCCGTTTGTAACTCCTCGAAATACTCAAGTCAGACCCAACAAAGTATATATATTCTTGATCAGCGTAAAATTCTAAGTCGATTTAGCGATGTCCGTCTGTTTGTCTGTCTGTCCGTTTGTCTGTTGTAATCACGCCATCTTTCGAATGAATTGAGATAGATGGCTAAAATTTTGCACACATGTTTATTTTTCCAGTAGGCAGGTTAAGTTCGTAAATGGGCCATGTAGGTCCACGTTTTCATATAGCCCCCATATAACGGTACCTCCCGATATTCGGTATTTTGATGATTTTAGCGACATTATTCACCGGAATCGTTTCAAATTTGGTATTTGAAGTTCGTAATGGATAGTTCAGCCCATGCTAGAAAATTGTCTGTGCAGGTCCACGTCTTCGTATAGCCCCCATATAACGGTACCCCCTATATTCGATATTTTGATGATTTTGGCTACATCATAAACAGATTTTTCTTCAAGTTTCGCATTTAAATATTGTAATAACTTATGACAAAAGTTGCCTATGCAGGTCCACGTCGTCGTATAGGGATTCGGTATTTTTAAGATATTACAAGAATTTTTCACGGATTTTTTTTTTTTTTTTTTTTTTTTGGAAATTGCCAAATTTGTACCAAATGGTGGAGGGTATTAAAAGTTCGGTCCGGCATAACTTACAGCGTTTTTACTTGTTTAACTGTGGTATTGTTTTTGTTGTGTTGTGTTGGAAAGCTGGTTTGTTTTTAGATTTCGTCATTTTTCAATTTTTCTAAACACATACATATTTTAAATGTTCTAAAATATTTCAATATGTCAAGGAGAAAAAATAAAGCCATTACAAAAAAAAAAAAAAAAAAAAAAAAAAAACTAGATTTATATTCATTCCAGCATATGGCAGGATATCAATGACAGCGTTCAAATCGAATAGATTTTAACAGTTTCATTTCTTCTTCAACTTTGTGCTCCGTTCTTTTGACAAGTATAATATTTCTAGTCTAGGGAATAGTGCACAAGATGATGGAGAATACATTCGTACTATGAGATATATTGTCTGAAATCATTGTATGGTCAGGACATGATTAGAATAATAACAACATACTCCGTAGGCAAAGAAATTCATACGAAACAACTTCGCAATAACAACATTACCAGCCAGAACAGAAAACAAACAAAATGGATGAGAGAGAAAAAATAAACTCCTGTAGGATATGGATTTGAGTAAAAGCTTTTGGAGACTTTTAAGGGAGCATAAATGTAACTGTGGTCGATGTTCTGAGCGTTAACCTCTGTGCATATATACAGGACAGTGGATGATTTTCTGTGCAAAGAACTCTTAGAATTTATTTGTTGCCTTTGTAGATAGAGAAATATAATGGAGAGCGAGTACAAGGTGAATATAAAAATGCAAAACAGCTGGGAAGTAAAATGAGATTTTGACATTCTTGTAATGACAATTCTTTGTTTTTTGATTTTATTGTAGTGTGGTAATTTCCGATGACTTGTCATTGGTGATAATGCCGTGATTGTCTTTATAATCTTAAAGAAAATCCAATATTTAAAAAAAAAATAACTGAAAACTGCAAGACTTCCAGGAAATTGTATTAAATTATTCTCGACTGTAGTATAGATAGACCCTCAAGGATTTGTATTAAGAACACTATTAAAAATCCACAGTTCTGGCACTGATATTAAAAAAATCCATGACTTTAGTACCGATAGACTGGCTATTGATTAAAATATCAAGGATTTTAGTAATGTGAAAGATTTTTCATTACAAAATCCATGATAAGGATTTGAATGGATCCTTAAGTAATTGCTGCTGAAATACACTAAAACAATTTAATCAAAAATTCATGGTTAGGGTCCTTACAAAATGTCCTTTAAAAACATAAGAGAGGTTCAATAAAATGCACTATTTTAGCCCTAAATATACTATTTCTATATTATGAACATTTTATTAAAAACTGATCAGGGCTTTGAAATAAAAAAAATCTCAAAAGTGTCCATTGTATTTCATCTGAGTCTGATGCAAACATAGCTATGTGCCAAATTTGATCAAAATCCCGTCACACATTCCATATGGCATTGGAATCGAACATACCGTGATAGCTTAATCAAAAAACGGAATCGTTCGAAAATATATATAATATATACATTTCAATGTAATTTATTTGTGTACCAAATTTAGTCACTCATGCCGAATTTTACTGGATTCGGACATACGTATTGTGTTTTGTGCCTCAAATATGTGAAATCGGCCGAAAATATATATATATATTGGAGCTATATCCGAATCTGGGCCGATTTAAATATAATTTGGCAAATTTATTTTTGTTTCAAATTCTGTTACACATTCCAAATTTGGAGACTATATTTGTAATCGATCAATAGATATATGCATACAAGATATATTACTTTCAGGCGATGTTGTAGTATACTTGGAAATTTTCAGGAAAATCTGTTCATTTCATTTTTCTCGTTTATAGATATAGAAGATTTGATATTTTTTTTTTTGAAAATGTTAAAATTTGCGTAAGGTACGTATACTGATCAAAAAAATAGGATGTGCAGATGATAGAAATATTTTGATATACCAAGTTTAAAAATAATGTCTAACTTGTTTCGGAAGTCATAAGAGATATATATATATATATATATATATTTGGGACCCTTTGTGGGGGAGTTACCAGAAGGAGTGTTAGTAGAAATATTGGGATGTGTGAAATTGCAAGAAAATCTGATGCTTATTTTACATTTTATGAGAGTTATAATTATTCAAAATTCTTACCCTTTGTGGGAGAGGAACATGATGGAGTGGGATAATATCAGCCCATTTTCGCACCTGATAGCACTGATACAAATATTGGGATTTGCAAGGTTTGGAGTGACATTACCCATCACCGAACTGGATCTAAGTTTTACAATAATATTACGATGCACTAGTATTAGTTCAAATTGTGTGTACAAGCAGAAAGATGTACGGGATATCGTAGATCGACTCCAAATATCCTGAAACGGTACAACGATACTTAGGATCTAAGACCGTTATTTCGATTAAGTTCGTTTTGGTCGTATTTAACGATGTATACCCTCTGGTATAAGGGTATGAAATGTTTTCATACAAAATCCAGCATTATGGTACTTATAAAAATATTTTAAAACACTCAAAAAACTTTTTAGTAGATCACAATTATGGTGCCTTCATATAATTCATTAAAAAAATGATCTCTGATTGAGCTCTAATACATTTGATCAAAAAGTCCGTGATTATTTTACCTCTGAACCTCATATAACATTCACGATTATTCAGTCACGGATCCAATAGAAATGTTTTTGAAATAAAAAAAAAATCGTCTTGAGCCTAAAGAAGTTTTATTCAAAAATTCACAATTATCTTATTAGGAAATTGTACTAAAAATCCATGATTATTTTAGCACCGAAATTTAGCACGGAAATTTATCATACCGAACCAAAAAAATTGGTTATGTTTACCAAGGCCTTAAAAAATCTACTATTTCTTGGCCTCTGGACCATAGGAATTCCTAGATTATATAATATCTGGATCCGATTAAAATTCCTTAAAAAAATTCACGATTACTTAACTCTGGACATTAAAGAAGTTTCATTCAAAAATCTACAATTATCTTACCTCTGGTGCCTAAGAAAATTGTACTAAAAATCCATGATTATTTTTGGACCTTAAAAAATCGTTTTTCGGAAATTTATCATCTTGAACCAATAAAATCTCAAAAAATTATTTAATTTAGTATATCAACACTCTAAAGAAAACTTATTATACATTATAAGAAGTCCTAGATTATATAGAAAATGGATCCGATAAGAATTTCTTTAAAAAAATTCACCATTATTTACCTCTGGACCTCTGGTCCCTAAGGATATTGCAATAAAAATCAATAATTTTTTTTAGCATTGACCCCTCTGGACCCTAAAAAATTCGTTAATCGAAAATTTATCATCTCGAACCAATTAAATCTCAAGAAATTGAAAATTGTTTGATTTTATATATCAATACCCTAAAGAAATCTCATTAAAAATCCACTATTTCTTGGACATCTGAATCCGATAAGAGTTTCTTTAAAAAAATCCACGATTAAACTCTGGACCTTTGGTACCTAAGGAAATTGTACTAAAAATCCATGATTATTTAATCACCCTAAAAAATTCATTGTTCAAAAATTTATCATTTGAAACCAATAAAATCTCAAAAAATTGTTTGATTTTGTATAAAATCTCATTAAGGCGTCTATGTACCCTTAACAAGTCCTAGATAATATAACATCTGGGTCCGATAAGAATTTCTTTTAAAGAAAGCCACGATTATTTACCTCTGATCATTAAAGAAGTTTCATTCAAAAATCCTCTGGTCCCCAAGGAAATTGTACTAAAAATCCATGGTTATTTTACCACTGTAACTTTAACAAATTTTCTAAATAACCCAGCATTTTTTAACCTTTGGAGCCTAAAAAATTATGTGAAAATTTTTCAAAGATTTATAATCGAGACCCTATAAAATCTCAAAATTCTCAATTATTTCATATCTAAACGCTAAAGGAATCTCGTTAAAAATCCATTATAATTTGGTCAATGGAACCTAAAGAAATTGTATCAAAATTCCACGATTCTATAATATCTGGATCAGATACGAATTTTATTAAAAAAAATCACGGTTATGCTTTGACAATTATTTTATCTGTGGATCCTAAAGAATCATAAAAATTTGATAACTCTCGACCCTAAAAATTCATTGAAAAATGCACGATGATTTAACTTCTGGATCCCAAGAAATCTCATCACGGATTTTTTCATTTAAAATCCTATTCACATAGAAAAATCAAATTTAACCCTATTTATTTTTTCACCAGTATACAAATATTCAAAACTTTCAAAATTTCTCTTATACTCTCATCTCTTCCACACATACTCATTAAATTTCATTATTTCTCTCTCCCTCTCTCAACTCAATCTCTACCACCCCCATTTCTTTGCGTACAGGGGATGAAACGCACATCTGTGCCTAGCTTTTGCTAAACTTTCAGTTGCTCTGTAGCACAACCGGAAGATACAAAAATTTTTCTCATGATTCATGGTCTTCCATTAATGGTCCGAGCAGAATTTCAATTCAGTTCATCTCGAACGTGTGCCGTGTAAAGTTTGTTAATTAAAAGCACCTTGAAAACGCATAAAGTTCAAGATTCAGGAAAAAACAAATCCCATCTGAAAAAAGATAAGAAATAATTTGAAAACAAAAAAAAAAAAAAAAATAGAAAAGCTATAAATGATATCAAGAAGAAATAATTGAATTCAAAACACAAAAATTTTGCATTTATCATCCATTTAAATAATTGAAATTGAATTCTGTGCAAGTGTTGAATTGTAGCGAAATTGATTTGCTGGAATTGCTTAAGTTCTTCATGTCATTGTGAGTGAAATTGTATGCTTTAAATCATATTTTTGTATATTCGCCATACATACATAAACGAATAGAAAAAAAACGAAAACGAAAACGACCGCACACAGCATCCCAGAAAGAAAAGTGTGTAGACCACTTCTAAATCTGTGTCTGTGTTTTTCAACGCCATTGCTGCTGCCCTCTAGTGTATCTTGGTGTGTGTGTGTGTGTGCATTCAAGTTGTTATAACTTTGGCTCGTTTGTTCGACGTGTATAGAAGAAAATTGAGTGTTTGTGAGTGTATGTGTGGGTGCCGTCCGTCGTCAGTTTCGTCGGTGTTCTTACTTCAGTGATTCTAACGTGTGACGTGGTCGCATCACAACTAACAAAGACCGGGGGTGTATTTTCTCTGTGACAAAGTGGTGTCTTTTCTTTATTCACGGGTTAGTTTTGTTTCCATAACCAAACCCCCCACACCCACGAAAGTCAAACCCAGAGTGACATCTGATGTATCGCAAATATCCACGTTATCAAAAAATTAATATTTACCCAGTGTCCCAGCTGTATTAAACAGAGAGAAAGAGTTGAAAAGAAAAGCAAAAGAAGAGAAGAACAACAACATCATTCCATTAGACATTTTTTTCTGAGGATATCCACGGATTGTTGTCTGTGTTAAGAAGAAGGAAATTGAATAGCCATAAAGAGGTAAGTTTCGATGTAAAGGTGTTTTGAAAAATCACTTTTCGTATGAGGTGATTTATTTTTTTTTGGGAAAATATTTTGAAAAAAGTTATAATTGATATAAATAAAAAATATTATAAAATAATAATATAATTTTAAGAACTATATAAAAAATTACAAGAACATAATTTAAAAAAAATATTATGAGAATGATTTCTACGATATCAATTCCCAGCCGGAACATTTTGCGTATTGCGATTGGCGTAATTTTAAAACAATAAAAATAACTAGGGCTCAAGCATAAGAAATTATTCGGCTATAATTTATTTTAATTTAACTTATTAAAATTCTGCCATTTACAGCCTGTTTTTTAAAAAAAAGTTATTTTCACTCGAATCGTTTGTATTCAACCGTATTCGTTTTAATATGGGTTTTTTATAAAAATTTTAAAAACTCATGTCCATTTCCGAAAAGTTTTGATATGTGTTCGTCGCTCACAGAAAAAAAAAAAAAACATGCACCACAAAAATCCAAAATATATTTTCTTTCGGCAAAATTCCAAATGAAAGGAACAAGTAAAAAAGCAGTAAGTTTGGTGGGACCGAACTTTGAATAACATCCTCCATTTGGAACGAATTTGCAATATTTCAAAAAAATAAATTCTGTTAAAATCGTAAAAATACCGAATATAGCCGTTATATTGGGGACTATGCGAGACGTGCACGTGCAATATTCAAATACGAAACTTGAAAAAAAAACACATGTAATTCATTGAAAAATCCTCGACTCTCAAAGTAATGATCTCTAATTGAGCTTTAATGCATTTTATGAAAAAGTCTGCGATTATTTTACATCTGAACCATAAAGAATTGTTATCAAAAATCTATGATTATTTTGTGAAATGTCAAATCCGCTTTTATTTTACCTAAAAACTTTTATTAAGTATACAAAATTTTATAAAACATCTACGGTTTTCAGAAGTTCTATTCAAAAATTCACAATTATCTTATTAGGAAATTGTAGAGAACTTGTACTAAAAATCCATAATTTTTTAGCGCTGGCCCAATAAAATCTCGAACCAATAAAATCTTAAAAAAAAATGTTTGATTATGTATATCAAGACCCTAAAGAAATCTCATTAAAAAATCAATTATTTCTTGGCCTCTGGACCTTAGTAAGTCCCAGATTATATAACATCTAGATTCGATAAGAATATATTTAAAAAAAACCATGGTTATTTACCTCTGGACATTAAAGAAGTTTTATTCACAAATCCACAAAAAAAAAATCCGGTGAATAATGTAGCTAAAAGAATCAAAATACCGAAAATAGGGAGGTTCCGTTATAGCGGGACTATACGAAGAGCTGGACTTGCATAGACAATTTTCTGTCACAGGCTGTAGTAACTATTAGGAACTTCTAATACGAAATTTCAAACAAATTCGGTAAATATTGTGACTAAAATCGTCAAAATACCGAATATAGGGAGGTACTGATATATGGGGGGGGATATATGGGGCCTATACGATGACTTGGACCTGCATTGAAAATTTTCTGTCACAGGCTGTATTACCTATTAGGAATTGTAAATACGAAATTTGAAACAAGTTCCATGAATAATGTCCCTAAAGTCGTCGAATATCGGGGGTACCGTTGTATGTGGATTATACATATATTCCAGGTGGTAAACTTCTAGTACGGATTTTTAGACAATTCCAAAATTTAGCTCAAATCATCAAAATACTGAATATAGTTAGGTACCGTCATATGGAGAATATACAATATCGTGGACGTATAGAGACATATCCCTTCCAGGGCGTAAAGTTCTCAGAAGGAACTCCTTTTGTGAATTTCCAGACAATTGGAGGCTTTACGATATCGTGGACCGATAGAGCCCATCTTCGAACTTGAACTGCCTGCAGACACGCTGTTAGAAGAGAAAGATAGTAATCCCCATAAGGCGAAAGAACAGTGTTGACATTTTTGTTCGGGATACGTTAGTTATTTTGTTGTTGCAAAATAGTTAGGCATTGTTATTTTTATAAAAACGATGTTTCTGCAGAAAGATGGTAATGTTTACTAGTGGTTAAGGCAAGTAATACCATGGTTTTGGAAAGAAACAACAATCCTTGGTTTTTGTCTGGGGATAGATATTGTCCCCAGGAGTTATTTTTAAAATATTTTTACCAAAGTGGCGAGATTGTAAACTGATTAGAAGACGAACCAAATACTTGAATAAAACTTATTTGTCATTTTTTACGAATTGGTATTAAGCATAAGTTAAGTTTGTCTCTTACAACAAAAACCCATTTACCTTGTCTATTAATATGCGGAAAATTTAGACCAAAGCTATCGTTTCCGTATTATATTGGGATTATAATATGTCCAACAGAGTAATGAAAATAAGCAATTTTTGTACCCTCAGCCATATGGTTAGAGAGTTTATACATCATTTAATACGGCCAAAACGTGCTTTATCGAAATAACGGTTTTAGACCCTAGGACCAAATCCGTTTCAGGATCTAGCGATGTCTGTCCGTCTGTATGTTTGGCTAGTAGGTACGATAACTCTCGAAGGGATTACCCGATTTGGTACAAACTTGATACATCGTAATATTATAATCGAATTTAGATCGATTTCGGAGATGGGCAATAACGATAAGCTCTTTTTGGTACCTCCCACACAAAAGTTCGAAATTTAAAAAAAATATTTTATTGCACATAAAGAGAAAGGATATTCCGATTTTGCTCCAATTTTGCAAATGTTAATATTTGCAACCATTCTAGGTTAGATACGAAAATGGACAATATCGGTAAAATGTGATGTTAGAGTCGGATTGTCTTCAAATTACACACATCACAAAATTTTTATTAGGTCTTTTTATTTTTATTAGGATGGAATGTATTAGTCCTGTCCTTCTGGTACCTCCCCCACAAAAGGTCAAAATTTTGAATATCAATGAAGCTCATAAAAGGCGAAATTAACATCCGAGTCCATTTAGACTTGATACATCTCAATATCTCCTTCAACACAAGATCTCTTTTAAAGATGGTAGAGATCAGACCATTCCTTCTGGCACCTCCTCCACAAAGGATCAAAATTATAAATAACCAAAACAATTATAAAATCTGAAATTAGCATTCGGTTCTCTTTATATTTTACACATCCCATTATTTCTACTAACACAGGATCTGCAGTGAAGATGGAATGTATCGGTCTACTACTTCTGGAAACTCCCCCACAAAGGGTCAATATTTTGAAAATCCACGAAGCTCATAAAACATGATTAAACATCATTCGGACTTGGCACATCTCAATATTTCCATCAACACAAGATCTGTTATAAAGATGGTACAGGTCGGACAGCTTCGATTTAGAGATGTCCGTCTCTCTGTGTGTCTGTCCGTCTGCCTGTCTGTTGTAATCACACTATTTTTCGTACGAATTAAGTTAGAAGACTAAAATTTTGCACACATATGTATTTTTCCAGTAGGCAGGTTAAATTCGTAAATGGGTCATTAGGGTCCAATATTATATTTATATATTTTGATGATTTTAGCGACATTATTTACCGGAATCGTTTGAAATTTTGTATTGGAAGATCTTAATGGGTACTTCAACCTGTAACAAAAAATTGCATTTACAGACCCACCTCTTCGTATAGTTGCTATATAAAATTCTGTATTTTTATGGTATAGACTGGAATTGTTTCAAATTTTGTATTTAAAGTTTGTAATGGATTCTTCTACCTATGACAGAAAATTGTTTTTGCAGGTCTACGTCTTCGTATAACCCAGATATTTCTGTCTTTTGATTATATTAGCGACATTATTCAACTGAATTATTTTTAATTTCAATTTTTAGGTCCAAATGGGTACTACAGCATTTCACTGAAAATTGCGTATGCAGGTCCTAGGATGGTTGGTATTGAAAATGAGGTATATCGTTCTTCGTTTTAGTATAGTCCCCATATACGGAAACCTCCTGATATTCGGTGTTTTGTTAATTTTTGCTATATTTTTAGAGGGATATGTCTTAAAATTGGTATTTGTAGGCCATAGTGAATTCTAGTTCCGGTGGCGAAGCATTGTATATTTAGGTCCACGTTTTTGTATATCCGCCATATATCGGTACCTTCCCGATATTCGGTATCCTGATGATTTGTGCGACATTTTTCCACAATTTTTTTTAAAAATTGGTATTTGTAGGTCATAATGGACTTTAGCTCCGGTGGCGATATATTGTATATATATAAATACACGTTTTGGTATAGCCGCCATAACACGGTACCTCCCGATATTCGGTATTTTGGTGATTTTTGCCACATTTTTCCACGGATTTGTCTAAAATTTGGTATTTGTGGGTCGTAATGGATTCTAGCTCCGTTGGTTAGACTTTTTATGTACAGGTCCATAGCGATACCCACCGATATTCGGTATTTTGACTATCCCAATCACATTTACCCACGAAATTGTTTCAAACTTGGTATTTAAGAATACAATTTTGGTAGACGACAATCCTTGAAGTATAAAAATGTCTATAGAAATTCCCGTTTTGGTATAGCCTCCATACAACGACCTCACACACTTTATGGGTTTTTGAAAATTTAACAGCATTATGCAAACGGTCCCAACATACCAAAATGGCTTGAGAATAATATTACAATAAGCTTATGAAAATAAGCCTTAATCTTGAGAAAATCTCGAGAAAACATTGAAAAATGTTTGTGTAACAAGTATAGAATAATCGAAACGGAACCCTTATTTATAAGCTTATACTTGAAATTGTAGAATAAGCTTATGAAAATAATATCATATTAAGCTTATTTTTGTAATAGTATAAAATATTATTTTTTTTAATTGTTAATCATTTTTTACATTTTTTTTCCTGATGGACATCCCAGTAGTCACTGCCTCATGTGGCCTTGGTACCCTGACGCTTTCTTCTCCCTTATTTAAGCTTTTGCATCTCTTCCACTAAGACTACACATCTATTGAATTCCTGAAATTTTTTTGATGCTTCCAATCTGAAATGGGATAATTTATGTGAAAGATTCCCGGATTTATTATTCATCCATACCTTAACAGTTCGGTGCACAAATGGGGGTCCTAAATTCGCGTGATTTTGTTTTTTACCAAAGAAAATAATTTCTTGCTGACAATTTTCACAAAAAATCAAAACTAATTTGTCAACAAAGGACAGCATTGAGAAAAGTTTGTGGAACATAAGTGTTCAAGCATTGTTGAAAAAATTTTTTTTATAATATTGTTCTCAAGCTGTATTGTATTTTTGCTGGTATTTTTAGTTTTTTTTGAATTCAAAAATTTTTTTTTTACCCAATGGTGGAGGTTGTTAAAAAGGCAGAAAATAATGTTTTTTTTACTTGCTTTAATTTTTATAAATCACATAATCCTATGATGTTAAATCGCCTTTTTAAAAATTTGAATAACAGAGATTTATCCATGTACATAGTCTCTGCAGAACATTTCCCCATGCAGATGTGGCACATAACTAAGCATGTTTGAAGTCTCTATTTGAAACCATAACTCCACGTTTTCCACATAGTACTATTCCCAGACATTTTTTTGTTGATTCGACTTCCAAGTTCAAAGTGAAGCGAATTTTTTACCACTCTACTTCTGTAAGTTTGCTAGAATTTTTTTTTTCAGATGAACATGCTGTGTGGTCTTTTGTTTATTTTTTATTTCATTGTTGCCACCCCTTACACCCACACCCACTGGGAATGGGGAAACCAGGCAACCATGGTAGAATTTATGTGCAGCAAATCGTCTGTTTGCCCCCTCTGCAGTGTGCCGTTAACGGTTGGTTAATCCCAAAGGGTGGGAACTATGCAGCATATTAATACGACCGTCAGTGTGCGTATGCTGACAGAAAAAAGGAGCCGCAGTATTTTCTTTTATTTTCCCCATTCTCTAACCACCATTTTATGTTGTTCATAATAAATTTATGCTTGTTTGTTTAGAGCGATTATAGCTAGAGAGAGAAGAAAATGTTGCTGGCTATCCCGCGGTGTTATGACATTGTTTGCTATGCCATCAGTTTGCGGCATGTTTTTGTGTAGCTAAAAATGGGGGCGTTATGCGGCCCCCAGTAGAGAAGATCATAAACTATGCACACCATAAAAAATGTACTATAAAATATATTGGGATACGCCTTGATTAGGAAATGTATCGTATAAAATAATAAAAAAAGAGCTTCATATTTTGTGAAAAATTTAGAACGAAACCGCAAATTTATATTTAAAAAAATCCCAAATTATAAAAAATGAGATACAAATTTGACATAATACTTTCAATTTTCTTCAAAAGGCATTGCATAGGTCGAGTCGTTTTCTAAGACCAAATATCCATGAAGGGACTAAAGTTATAAGTCGATCTGATAATGTCCGTCTCCGTTGAACTTTGTGTAGAGCTCTAAAATTTGAAACATCAGTTTGTATTTTGCCTATGATAATTTATATATCGGCATATACTATGTAGTTACTGCAGCAATATGACGTAACTTTTGAATTCCGATATTTTAGGC
This sequence comes from Musca domestica, assembly GCF_030504385.1. Taxonomy (NCBI): domain Eukaryota; kingdom Metazoa; phylum Arthropoda; class Insecta; order Diptera; family Muscidae; genus Musca; species Musca domestica. The sequence goes on along the minus strand of NW_026712324.1, from coordinate 3,706,809 downwards.
GTTTCAGCTACAATAGCCAAAATTAATCAGCTGAAAATTGATATCTCAATGTTGAGGTAAAGGTAGGTAGAGTTTTGAAGGTAGTAGTCAATTTTTCAAAAGAGTGGGCTGCAATAGATTATTATTTTTAAAAATATACAGTGTGAGATGAAAAAACTGCAACCTACTTCAGACTGCTGTCATTTCTAAGCCTCTCGTGCGACAGCTGTTAAAATTATTCCAGTGACAGCTCATTATATTGTTTACAAGCGTACAAAAGCATTTTGGTGAGAATTTTCCATAAAAAAAATTATTCGTGATGGAATTCAAGCGTGATTTCTTTATATTTGGCTGGAAAACCACAACTGGCTATCGCTCTAACGATTTAAATGTGAATAAATCTTTTGTGTCTCGTGACATCGCTCGTTACCGTGATACTGGCAGGGTAGCCCGACATCAAGGAAGTCGACGAACAAAAACAGCAACATAAGCAAAAATGGTTTGAAAAGTAAGGAAGCGACTTGATCGAAACCTGTGTCGCAGTGGCCGAAAAATGGCTCGTAGGCTGAACATATTGCAATATTCCATTCAGTAAATATTGAAAAATGAGCTCGGGGTAAAGCCATTGAAATTTCAAAAAGTGCAAGAACTCACAATTCAACCGAAAGAAAATAGACTCAAAAGACCTAAAGAGTTGCTTTGCTTGGCCAAAAGTGGTGAACTGCCGAATTTGGGTTTCTCCGATGTGGAAACATTCGTTGTCCAGCAGTCTGTAAACAAACAAAATTATCGTGTTTACTTGCCAAAGAGGTCAGCTAAAAATGTGTACCTTCGGTTGGCCAATAGCACTCAAGCGCCGGCCATGGTGATGATGTGGGCCGCCATAACAGCCGATGGTCGCATCTCCGCTCGTATAAATCGAACGTGGCATCCAAATAAATACCACATATTATCGCGATAATATTCTGGAGGCTGTATTAAAGCCTTGGACACGCAAACATTTTGGCCGCAGACCTTGGACATTCCAACAGCACTGAGCACCATTGCACTCAGCACGCGCCACCCAGGAATGGTTACAAAATGAGGTTCCTTGCTTCATTTCCAGCGCACAATGGCCACCAAAATCTCTGGATACCAATTCGATGGACTATTGTGTTTGGAGTATTTTGGAAAGCAAGGTTGGCACTAAAAAATACCAAAGTGTCGATCAATTCTAGCTAGCGCTTCGCCGGAAATGGACCAAATACCGCGAAACAACATTCGGGCAGCGTGTGACGGTTTCATTGGCCGTTCATGCCAAAGGTGACCAATTCGAACAAATTTAAACTTATTCTAAAATTTGATGCTATTTTCGACATTTGTTGCAATCGTTCGATAAAATTTCAAAAAAAAAAAAAAAAAAAAAAAAAAAAATTCAAAATAATGGTCTTTGACTTTGTTGTAGTTTTTTTTATCTCACCCTGTATATCTTGGCTATCAGCATCACTGTAATGGTCAGAAGAGACCCTTTAGTGTATTTGTGATTTGGCCGGAATTAAAAATATTTGCGGTATAGTGGAAATTTTCTCATTTTTTGACACAAAACTTAGGGTTTATTTCACCCGCTAAATATTTTCCGATGACCCGATGATAGTACACTTCTGCCCAGACCTAAACTCCAACTCCATGTAAATTTCCTCGTTGATTGGTTTCTTATTTTGGCATGTAGAGCAACAGTAAAATCGGGAAATTCTCCTGTTTTTGGTTCATTTCAACCCCTAAATAGTTCGCGATCCTCTCCAAAAACAAAAGGCTGACCCTATCCCCATCTCCATTTTAAATTTCGTAAGGATCGGGTCATAATTGCGACCTGTAGCCCGAGCATCAGGATAATCAAATTTTTGACCCTTTGTGGGGGAGGTACCAGAAGGAGTGGGCCGATGTATTCCATCTTTGCACCGGACCTTGGGTTAATAAAATTATTGAGATATGTAAAACTGGAAGACAATCGGTCTCTTACATCATTCAAGGGTGAATAGAGTCGGATGTTAATTTTACGAGCTTCATGGATACTCAAAATTTTGACCTTTTGTGGGGGAGGTACCAGAAGGAGTGGACCGATATATCCCATCTTCACACCAGATCTTATGTTGGTAGAAATAATGGGACGTGTGTAATATGAAGAGAACCGGATGTTTATTTCGGATTCTTTGCTCGTTTTGATTATTCAAAACATAGGTCCTTTGTGTAGGAGTTACCAGAACGAATGGTCCGATCTCTACCATCTTTATAGAAGATCTTGCGTTTATAAAAATATTGAGATGTGCCAAGTCTGAATGAAATCGGATGTTAATTTGGTGTTTTAAGAGCTTAATGGATATTCAAAATTTTGACCTTTTGTGGGGGAGGTACCAGAAGAAGTGTACCGATATTGTTCATTTTCACACTTGACCTAGTACTTATGCAAATATTAAGATTTGCAAAGTTTGAGCAAAATCGGATTATCGTTTCTCTTTCTGTGCAAAAAAAAAATATTTTTTTTTTTTAAATTTCGACCATTTGTAGGGGAGGTTCCAGAAGAAATGGACCGATATATTCAATCTTAACATCAGACCTTGGGTTAACATAAATATTGGCATGTGTGAAATTTGAGGACAATCGGACTCTTATATCACATTTTATAAGAGTTGTAATTATTCAAAATTTTGACCATTTGTGGTGGAGGTACCAGAAGGAGTGGACCGATATTGTCCATTTTCACACTTGACCTAGCACTGACGCAAATATTAAGATTATCGGATTATCGATTCTCTTTCTGTGCCAAAAATATTTTTTTTTTAAATGTTGACCTTTTGTGGAGGGAGGTACGAGGAGGAGTGGACCGATATTGCCCATCTCCGAACTCGATCTAAGTTTGACAAAAATATTACGATGTACCAAGTTTGGGTCAAATCGGATACTTCCTTTCGAGAGTTATCGTGCGCTCCAGCCAGACAGACGGACGGACAGACATCGCTAGATCGACCTTGGGTCTTAAACCGTTATTTCGACTAGGCACGTTATGACCGTATCAAATAATATATACCCTTGGCGACATAAACTTTCAAAAAGCCAATACAGGTGTCTTCTTTTAGCTCTGCTTTCATATTCTTCTGAATTTCACCTCTTGTTATTTTTTGTGTCGCATAGCAATATCTTGTCGTAAAATATTGATCTGGCTGAAAACGACATTTTTCCATATTTTCAAGAGTAGATTTGTGAGAATTTAATATATTTATTTTCCTTAGACTTATTTATTTTATCTGCTGTTAGGATTTTACAAAATGTTCCCTTACACTACCCACCTATCCAACTCACCATAGAAACCTTGATTTAATTTTCAAATATCCACCGAGTTTTTTTTTTCTCCCTCCAGACATTATGTCGCCGTTTGCAATCAAAGTAAACTTGGAATTTGCCAAATAGGTTGCCGTTGGCCATAACTGCGTTAAGTTAAATGTTCATCAAAAAATTTGTTATGAAACTTGATTGCATTGTTTGTTGGCAGGGAGAAGAAAAAAAAACTTTGTTTTTTGATTACATCAACAGAAAAAAAAAAATTCTAGAAAAAAAACAACAACAGCAAAAAACAAGTAAGCAAAGGCTACAGTCGAGCGGGGCCGACCGTTGAATACCCTAAACACTATAATAAACCATACAGTTTATTAGACGAAATACTCGACAGAATTTCACAAGATATTGTGACAAATAATAAAAGACAACCATCAGGTTTCGTTCTCTAATTTTCGAATAATAGCAACTTAAACTAATTTGCTCATTTCCGATTTATTGGTAGATGTTGCACGTAAATGGTCTTCCTAGATCTGGAACCAATATTTCCCAAAGACCTATAATCTGTCAGAAGTGGCAAAAGATTAACATTTATTATTAGTTTTTGACTGAAACGCATCTATATGAGATACAGACATTTGACTATAATCTTCAACGAAATCAGCGTTAACGAAATAGTCAGAAGTGCGTCTTTCCTGTGTTTGTCTACAAATACAAATATTTTTGGATGGCCATCCAAAACTGCTTGGCTTTGCAATGTCCAGTAACCCTCATTCAAATGTGCGTGAGGATCGGGCGATAATTACGACCTCCTGACAATTTTGCAGTTTTTTGGTCCATTTCAACCCCTAAATATATTGTGATCATCTCCAAAAAGAGTAGGCTTCTATTCTGACCCTCATCTTATCTCCATGCAAAATTTCGTAAGGATCGGGCCATAAATGCGATCTGTATATAATATCCTGATATCCTAACTACTTAGTTTTGTTAGCTGTAGAAATATTACCAAATGTTTAATTCAAAATGAAAATATGCCAAAAATATGACAAAATTGAAAAAATATGAGAACATTTTACAAAATCAATATTTTCATCTTTAGAGAGATATTTTTATGCGATTTTTTTAGACGTTTTATGTTTCCTGTCAAGAGGCCATTCTGAATTAATGAGAACTGTCGAAATCAGTCCAGCCGTTCTCGACATATAAGAGATTTTTTAAGCATATCTTCTTTGGTAAACATATATATCGCACATATTTTGCTATATATCCGTTTTGTTGGATGTTAACATCAATGTAAAGATCAGAAGTAACCTTGTCATGGCTTTGTGATTTCGCTGGGATTTAAAATATTCGCGGTTTAATGAAAAATTTTGAATTTTTTCAACAAAAAAGATATGGTCTATTTTACCCGCTAAATATTATCCGATGACCACCCAAATGGGAAGGCTTCTTGCCAGCCCTAAACTCTAGCTACATGCGAAATTCCGCGTCGATTGGTCTATAATTGCGACCTGTAGAGCAAGTGCAAAATCAGGAATTTTTTCAGTTTTTGGTCCATTTCAACCCTTAAATATTATGCGATCATCACCAAAAGAAATAGGGTTCTATTCTGACCCTAGCCCCACCTCCATTTTAAATTTCGTGAAGATCGGACCATAATTGCGACCTGTAGAGTGATTACAAATTAACATGGACAGACGGACAGACGGACAGACGGACGGACGGACATACATAGCTAGATCGACTCAGCTCGGCGAGCTAGGAAGATCCATATATACTTTCCTATGTGGGAAATCAATATTTCGTGGTGTTACATAATTTTTGGCCCAATCAAACTTATAATACCCCCAACACATAGTGTTGTAGGGTATAAAAACAAATTCTCAAGTAATTTTTAACTACGACAACAAATTGTGTTGACTTACCATGGAAAATAACAACAACAGCAACAACGACCGGAGCTGAAGCAGCAAACTAAACAATAAATGTCAACAATGTGAAAACAATAACAACAACAACATCGTTGTCGACAGTAAAATGGCCAAAAGTAGTAACAAAGAATGCAAGGAAAACAAAAATTGAGTGCAGAAAATGAATAGTCAAATCCGCTCCTTTGCAGGAGAGAAAGAAAGGGCAAATGTTAAATCTTGGAATACCGGAATTAATGGAAAAAATACTCATGCATAGTTTTTTATGAACCTATGTGAGTATATGTTCGCATACATGCCCTTAAAACAATGTAGAACTGTTCCAAAAGAAAGAGTCAACAAACGAAATGGGGGCCAACCACAAAACTAGTGGCAAACCCATAACCAGGAAATATCTACAAATCTTTAGCAGAGGGTAGTTAACAATTTTTGGTTACGAAAATCGTTAAAAGGGATTAAGAATTCTCTTAGGTTTCCCTTAATTTTTAATAACCCTTCCACAAATGGCACACACATCAAAGGATCTCTGTAAAACCCTCGCACTCCCGCACTCACCCCCCCCCCTCCATCCGACATGCACGCAAGCACTTTTACACAAAAATGCAAACAAACACAAAACCATTAGACAAAGATAAAACTTTGAACAATTTCCCAAAAGTCGACGACACTAAAAAAGGCCATCTTGAACCGTAACACCGACAGCAAGAACAACACTAACGTGTTTTCCGACGAACTGAGGGGAAAAGGAGAAGTAGTTTTCAGTTAGAGTAAATATTTATGCATGCATGCATAAATGTTTGCATATTTCTAAATGAACACCCAGTAGTGCATTTGTAAAAAGGATTGCACGAGGATAATTTTAAAATTTTAGACCTTTTTTTTTTTTTTTGAAAATTTAAATAATTTCGGTTTAAAGTTTCTTTAACTTAGTTTTGTATCCTATTTTAACAAAAAAAAAAAATGTTTTAAGAAAATCACAACTCGAGTAGAAATAACTGGGTAATATACAATTGTTAAAATAGTGAGTGAAATCACAGGAATGGAATTTGTAACGAACCGATCTTGATTCAAATCGGATCCAAATCTGACATAAGAATTGAGATGTGCAAAGTTCTAGCAGAATCGAATGCTGTTTTGCACTAGAGATATTCTTTTTTTGGAAAATTTATTTTGTTTTTATTGAGAAGGTACCTAGAAATCAATCTCAATTTGATCAAGTAAAAAAGCAGCTAAGCTCGGCTGGGCTTGACTTTTTATGCTCTGCACCATTCAGAAATAACTTGAAAATTTAAAAAAGAAAAAAAAAATAATAATAATAATAATAATAATAATAATAATAATAATAATAATAATAATAATAATAATAATAATAATAATAATACTAATAATAATAATAATAATAATAATAATAATAATAATAATAATAATAATAATAATAATAATAATAATAATAATAATAATAATAATAATAATAATAATAATAATAATAATAATAATAATAATAATAATAATAATAATAATAATAATAATAAGAATAAGAATAATAATAATAATAATAATAATAATAATAATAATAATAATAATAATAATATTAATATAGAAATAGATAAAAAACCTGTAAAAAACGTTATGTTCAGCAGGGCCGAACTTTTAATACCCTCCACTTTGGGGACTTGCACCAATTTTTAGACAAATCCGTGGGAAAATGTTGCAAAAATCATCAAAATACCGAATTTAGGGAGGTACGGCTATATGGGCCTATACAAAAACGTGGACCTACACATACAATGTTTCGCCACCGGATCTAGAACCCATTATGACATAAAAATACCAATATTTAGACAAATCCGTGAAAAAATTTGCAAAAATTATCAAAATACCGATTTTCGGGAGGAACCGTTATGTGAGGGATATACGAAGATGTGGACCTGCACAGACAATTTTCTGTCATAGGCTGTAGTACACAATACGAACTTAAAAGACCAAATTTGAAACAATTATGGAGAATAATGTCGTTAAAACCTTCAAAATACCGAATATCGGGGGTACCGTTATATAGGGGCTATATGAAGTCGTGGACCTGCACAGATAATTTTCGGTCTTAGGCTGTAGTATTCATTACGTACTTTAAATTCCACATTTGAAACATTTCCGGTGAATAATGTCGCTAAAATCATCAAAGTACCGAATATCGAGAGGTACCGTTAATTGGGGCTTTATGAAGACATGGACCTGCACACACAATTTTCTGTCATAAGCTGTGGTACCTACTACGAACTTCAAACACCAAATTTGAAACAATTTCGGTGAATAATGTCGCTAAAATCATCAAAGTACCGAATATCGGGGGGTGCTGTTATATGGGGCGCATATTAAGACGTGGACCTGCACAGGCAGTTTTTAGTCATAGGCTGTATTACCCATTACGAACTTCAAATACCAAATTTGAAACAATTCCGGTGAATAATGTCTCTAAAATCATCAAAGTACGGAATATCGGAAGGTACCGTTATATGGGGTCTATACGAAGATGTGGACCTGAACAAACAATTTTCTGTCATAGGCTGTAGTATCTATTATGAACTTCAAATACCAAATTTGAAACAATTCCGGTGAAAAATGTCGGTAAAATCATCAAAATACCGAATATCGAGGGGCGCCTTTATATGGGGCTATACCAAAACGTGGACCTACATAACCCATTTTCAATACCAAAAGTCCTGCAGGCATAATACACATTTGAGTAAAATTTTATCAACCTACTTTATTTCGTTCGGAAGCCAGAGTGATTTCCACAGACGGACGGACGTCGCTAATTCGACATAGAATTTAATGTTGATCCAGAATATATATACTTTGTGGGGCCTAAAATGTATATTTCGAGGTGTTACAAACGGAATGACAAACTTAATATACCCTCCATACTATGCTGGTGGGTATAAAAACAGGAATAGATTTGAGTCAAATTTTATCATAATTCTCCCTACCTCAATACCCTTTTCAAATTTTGCATATCTTCTCTTGGCAATGTTGATGCTTAAAGCATTTAAGCCAATTGAAATTTCTTCTAAATGAATTTCGTTGCTGCATGACATAATAAAAAATGTATTAATATTTAATAAAGCTATTTGGCAAATTATATTCCATAAATGGTTGACATGATAATATTTTTGTCTTGAAAAAGAAACATTTTGCTGAGTGATGAACTTTTTTTGTCTATTTTTCCCATCGAACTGAACTTTGCATCTCCACATAGCACAACTAGATCTTACATTCTTGGTAAATGTCAAACACCTTCCTTACACCTTTCCACTACAATAAAAGCTGACATATCTAATATGTTTTTGTATTTTTTTATCAAACTAATGGATTCTCTGAGTATATCTGTCTGTCTATAGTTGCAACTAATGGTACAAAAACACATGTTATGGCAGGGAAATTCACATATATCACACAATCTATTTTAGAAAATTTGTGTCTCTTCAACGTATTTTTTCGTATGTATAGTTGCCCGGGCGTGGTAACATCACTGCACTTATTTATAGAACTAGTCAGAAAACAATAATTAATGAAATACAATAACTAATGAAAAACAATAACGTATGATATATGTGCGTTATGTATACGCCAGAATAATCCACACACTAAAAATGGTCTATTTTTTATTATTTATGTTTTTTTATACCCTACAACACTATGTGTTGGGGGTATTATAAGTTTGATTGGGCCAAATGTTATCGGAATAGTTTTCTAACCGTGTTAATTTTCGAAGATGTGTTCACAATTGGTTGCGGTTTAAAACCTAGCAACGTCTTCCCTTGTGTCCAATAAATTTAAAAGTGAGTTCAAGACCATTAAGATGGATTTCGATAGGCTATCAAGTCAAATGGACAGATACTTTGCGATTTGCTCAGAAAAGAATATGGTCCTTTAAGCCTACTTCAATGCTGTTCATTGGCTTAGATTGTACCTCATACTTCTCTTTACTGAAACAATGATTTTTTCTCAAAATTGTTCGATTTTTAATATCAAAACTCTACCACTTATTTGAAAAGCCAATATAATCTGTCATTGCCTTGCTTTTAATTGCATAAATGATTTATGCCACCCAATAACTTTGTGTCACTACAAAACTTCGAGAGCACTTCTTCCAATTATGCACACATGGCAACCGATTTGAATTTTATAAAATGATTTGTTTACAGATTTGTTGAAGTGTCAACGTAATTGTCTATAAACAAATGTAATTGACCGATTGGTGAGTGTGTGTGTGTGTGTCTGTGTCTGTGTTTGCATTTTTGTTTGTTAACCACGTCAACAAACAATTTTATTTGCCACAATTTTATATAAATTTTCGAAAAACCAAACATGTGTGTTGTGTCTACCATATGTATGTGTTATGTGTGTGTATGTGTTATTGGAAAAACTTTTATTTTGTTTTTTTTTTTTTTTTTTTTGTTTAGCCACAATACAAACACTATAAAAATTTAATTATTTAATTTATCAACAACTAATACAATTAAGTACATAATTATATTGGTTACGCAGATTTCGAGGCATCGGGCCACAGTGCGTATGTGTAATGCGTATGATTGTTTTAGCCACACACACACACGCATGAAAATATCAATTATACGCTGTGATGTTGGAAGGGCAATTAATTGTGAACCTGAAAATGTATTTTTGATTATCAGATTTGATTACAAGTCACATGGGTATTCCTATATGAAGTTCCGGGAGATTATTATTGAAGAAGAGGATTTTTGCTGAATGACTTTAACAGAATTTGTATACGCTCAGCCATATGGATAGAGAGGTTATATATCATCTGATATGGCTAAAATGGTGCGCACGATAACTTTCAAAGGGAGCATCCGATTTGATCCAAACTTGGTACATCGTAAAGTTGTTGTCAAACTTAGATCGAGTTCGGAGATGGGAAGTATCGGCCCGATACTTCTGGCACCTCCCCACAAAAGGTCGAAATTTTTAAAGAAAATGTTTTTCTGCACAGAGAGAGAAATCCGATTTTGCTCCAACTTTGCAAATCCCAATGGACAATATCAGGCCACTCTATCAAGTACCTTCCCCACAAAGGGTCAACATTTTGAATAATTTTTACCTCTTTTAAAATGTGATCTAAGAATCCGATTGTCTTTAAATTACTCACATCACAATATTTTATTACCCCAAGGTCTGGTGTTAAGACGGAATATATCGGTCCACACCTTCTGGTACCTCCCCCACAAAGAAATAAAATTTTGAATAATCATGAAGCTCATAAAACACCAAATTAACATCAGATTCTATTCAGACTTGTTACATCTCAATATATCAGCAAAATATCTGTTACATAGATGGTAGAGATCGGACCATTCCTTCTGGTACCTCCCCCACAAAGGGTCAAAGTTTTAAATAACCAGAACGATCATAACATCCGAAATAAGAACCCGGTTCTCTTCATATTTCATACATCCCATTATTTTTACTAACACAAGATCTGTTGTGAAGATGGGATACATCGGTTCATTCCCTTTGGCACCTTCCCCACAAAGGGTCAAAATTTTGAATAACCATGAAGTTCATAAAACGTGAAATGAACATACAATTCCAAATGGACTTAGTACATCTAAATATTTCCATCAACACAAGCTCTGTTATAAAGATGTTGAAGATTGGAACGTTCCTTCATGTACCTCCCCCACAAAGGATCAACATTATGAATATCAATGGCGCTATACGCGAATTTAGCATCCGGTTCCATTCAGACTTGGTATATCTCAATATTTCCATCAACACAAGATCTGTTATAAAGATAGGAGGGATCGGAAAATTTCATCTGGTATCTCTCCCACATAGGATTCAAGATTTTTAAAAACTTTATACTGAAAGGATTGTTATCTATTACAAGTCTTAAATGCTAAATTTTCCGTGGGTAAATGTGGCAAGGATCATCACTGGAGCTAGAACCCATTAAGAACTACAAATACCAATTTTTAGACGAATCCCTGGAAAATTGTGGCAAAAATCATGAAAATATCCAATATCGGGAGGTAGCTTTATATGGAGGCTATTTGAAAATATAAACCTATACACACAATGTTCCGCCACCGGAGCTAGAACCTATTATGACCAAAAAAACTAATTTATGGACAAATCCGTGGCCAAAATCATGAAAATAGCGAATATCGGGAGATACCGTTGTATAGGGGCAATACGAAAATATGACCTACATATACCAATTTGTTGACAAATCCGTAGAAAAATGTTGAGAAAATCATCAAAATACCCAACATCGGAATACCGAATATCAAGGTGTAGGATATATGTGGTACTCAACGCATACTTTAACATTTTATACGGGGTCAGATAAAAAAAAAACGGCAACAAAGTCAAACGCCATAATTTTAACATTGTTTTTAACTTTATTAAATGTAAGCAAAAAATGTCGGAAATAGCATCAAATTTTAGAATAAATTTAGATTTGTTCAAATTGGTCACCTTTGGTACGAATTATGGCCTTCAAACCGCCAATGAAACATTCACACGCTGCCCAAATGTTACTCTGCGATATTTTGGCCCATTCCCGGCGAAGCGCTTGATTGAGGTAATCGACACTGGCATTTTTTATTGCCAACCTTACTTTCCAAAATACTCCAGACACAATAGTCCAACGGATTGGTATCCGGAGATTTTGGTGACCATTGTGCGCACTTATTCTGATGTCACGGTCGATTCACCATGGCTGACGCTTGAGTTCTGGTGGCCAAGCGAAGTTGCACATTTTCAGCTGACTTCATTGGCAAGTAAACACTATCATTTTCTTTGTTTAAAAACTGCTGGGCAACTAGTGTTTTCTCATCATAGAAAACCAAATTCGGCAGTTCACCACTTTCGGCCAAGCGAAGCGAAGACTATTTTATTTCTGTTGCGGTGTAAGTTCTTGCACTTTTTGGAATTTCAATGCCTTTACCCCGAGCTCATTTTTCAGTATTTGCCTAATGGAATATTGCGATATGTACAGCTCATTACAACAGATCTTGTGTTGATGGAAATATTGATATGTATTATGTCTGGAATGGAATCGGATATTCATTTTGCTTTTTATGAGCTTCATGGATATCAAAATTTTGAGCGTTTGTGGGGAAGGTACCAGAAGAAGTGGTCCGATATTGTCCATTTTCCAGACATAGCACTGATGCAAATAGTAAGATTTGCAAAGTTGGCGAAAACTTGGATTATCGTTTCTCTTTCTGTGCAAAATATATATATTTTTTCTTGAAAATTTCATGCATTTGTGGGGGAGGTATCAGAAGGAGTGGACCGATATATTCAATCTTAACACCAGATCTTTGGTTAATATAAATATTGGGATGTGTGAAATTTGAAGAAAATTAGACCCTTACATCACATTTTATGAGAGTTGTAATTATTCAAAATTTTGACCCTCTGTGGGGGATGTACTTAATGGAGTGGACCGATATTGTCCATTTTCACACCTGACCTAGCACTGACGCATATATTCATCATTCATTCTCTTTCTGTGCAATATAATATTTTCTTTGAAATTCTCGACCTTTTTGGGGGAGGTATCAGAAGGAGTTGACAGATATTATTCATTTTCGCATCTGACCTGGCACTGATGCAAATATTAGAATTTGCAAAGTTGGAGAAAAATCGGATTATCGTTTCTCTTTCTGTGCAGAAAATATTTTTTTTTTGAAAATTTCGGTTTTCGTACCAGAAGAAGTGGACCGATATTGTCTATCTCCGGACTCGATATAAGTTTGACAAAAAAAATTACGATGTACCAAGTTTGGACCAAATTGGATTCTCCCTTCGAGAGTTATCGTGCGCATCAGTCAGACAGACAGACGGACGTACGCCGCTAGATCGACTCCAAATGTTCTGAAATGGATTTGGTCCAAAGAGACCTAGGGTCTAAAACCGTTATTTTGACTAGGCACGTTTAGACCGTATCAAATGATATTTACCCTCTGTAGCCATTTGGCTGATTGTATAAAAAAATACTGAAAATTATTACCGAATGTAATCGATATTTGTGGAGTAAAATCGAAAACATAAAAAATTACTCTTTTAATAACCAAACTCTAACAATCAGGAAACAATAACTAAATCTTAACAGGTCAACTTTTTCCACAACATGTAATATAAATATTAATATATGATATACATATATTAATATATGTATAACATGTTTATATTATTCAGATTGATATAATCGGCTTACATAATCTGGTGTCCCCATGTATCCTTTGATTCCTTCTCTATCTCTTCAATAATTTCTTTACACTTCCACCTCAACTCAATTAGCATCTTATGTATGATTGATGATAATTCCAAAGGATGAGTAAGGAAATACATTTTTTTTCTTATTTTTATTATTTCTCTTCACAAACAAAAGATAAGAAAGCAAACAAAATCTTTATTTGTCTTATGGCCACAAAGCAAATACTTGCATAAATAATGAAATAAATTAAAACAAAATATTTCTTTCGTTTTTTTTTTCTTCTTCTTTAAGATAAACCCAACTAACAGCTTGTAAAGTTAAATAACAAAGACAAGCATAACAAAATCTTTCAGCTCATTGTTGTTATTGTCGGCATAACTTTATTATAAACCTCAACACTATTTCCGGTTTGTTTGAGTTATGATCTGTTTTTTGTTTTTATAAAATTTTCACCCCATATCTGTTGTTTTTTCTCCTTTGGGGTTTATGGTTAAACTAAGTTATCTCACATAGCCAACAACAATTATAATAAAGATAAAAGAACAACAACAACAGGATGTAAAAAAACTACACACATTCGCACACAAACAAGTAAACTCAAACTTGAAAATCGTTCTGCTGTTTCATATGTGTGTGTTAGTGCCTTAAATAAACACAATCATAAATACAATGTTAAAGCAAACAGAGCGTAAAATAAATTGGCCAAAAGGGATTTGGTTTTTTTCAATTGGAGAATTAAAGAGAAAAGTGCAACATGTACAGAAATGAAAATGTTTTTAGTTTTTTACATACCTGGATGCAAAACTGCGATTTTAAGCCAGTTTCAAAAAAAATTAACACTTTTTAGAAATATTTCACTCATCAAAAATTAACCATAACCTAATTGTTTTTACTCTCAGGCATATGTCTAGAGACGGTAAATGGTTGCCCATATTCGACGGACATTTGGGCCCTTAGAGCCCATTCCAATCGACAAGGCTTGTCCGCAGGCAACATTCTTTGCGTCAATTGAATTTTGTACGGGAACAAATGCAAATCAATGCGAATAATCCATTGTAAAGTGGACCGAGCCATGCCCAACTGCTGAGAATGACGTTTTTGGGATGTTCTTGGGGACTTCTCAACACTGGCTCGTACGGCAGCGATATTCTCGGCCGATCGCCTTGCTCGACTTTTATATGGCCTCTTCGGATTAGAAAGAGCCTTACCAGTCGAAAATTGTTCATATAAACGCTTAATGGTGTTCTTAGAAGGCGCACTTCTCACATTTTTTAATGTTTTAAAAGTACGTTGAGTTTTCGCAATTGACTTCTTCTGTTGAATGTAAATTTCACGCTCGCGTGGCGTGTATTGGTTCATGGTCAAAATCGGCTTGGACTGACGATTCAAACGCGGTATGTCATTAAGCGATGTGACATCTCTGTCAAAAGTTATGGAGTTGTCAGATGGGTCCGTCGAATATGGGCAACCCTGTATATATCATTTGATACGGCCAAAACGTGCCTCATCGAAATAATGATTTTAGAGCCTACGTTTCCTTGAACTAAATCCGCTTCAGGGCATTTGGAGTCGATCTAGCGACGTCCGTCCGTCCGTCTGTCTATCTGACTGGTGAGCAAGGTAATTCTCGAAGAGAGTATCCGATTTGAACCAAACTTGGTACATCGTAATATTCTTGTCAAACTTAGATCGAATTCGGAGATGGGCAATATTGGCCCACTCCTGCTGGTTACTCCCCCACTAAAGGTGGAAATTTTCAAAAGAATATTTTACTGCACAGAAAGGGAAAGTATACTCCGATTTTTGCTTTAACTTTGGAAATGCTAATATTTGCATCGGTGCTAGGTCAGGTTCAAATTACACACATAAGCAAATTTTTATTAACCCAAGGTCTGGTGTGATTATGGGATATATCACCTCTTTTTTGTTCCTCTCCCACAAAAGGTCAACATTTTGAGTACCCATGAAGCTCATAAAACGCGAAATTAATATCCGATTCCATTCAGACTTAGTACATCTCAATATTTCCATAAACATGAGATCTGTTATGAAGATGGTCGGGATCGGACATTACCTCCTAATACACCCCCCCCCCCCATAAAGGCTCAACATTTTGATGAATATTTTTTTGAACAGAAAGGGAAAGTATTCTCCGATTTTGCTCCAACTTTGCAAATCCTAATATTTATATCAGAGCTAGGTAAGGTTCGAAAATAGACAATATCGGCCCACTCCATCAAGTACCTCCCCCACAAAGGGTCAAAATTTTGAATAATTATAACTCTTATAAAATGTGATGTAGGGTCCGATTATCTTCAAATTACACACATCGCATTATTTTTATTAACCCAAGGTCTGGTGTGAAGATGGAAAAATCAGGCCACTCCACCGGGTATCTCCCCCACAAAGGGTCAAAATTTTGAATAACCACGAAGCCCATAAAATGCGAAACTAATACTCGATTCCATGCAGACTTGGCACCACAAGGTATATTATAGACATGGTAGAGATCGCACCACTCCTTCTGATACCTTCCCTACATAAAATCCGAAATAAACATCCGGTTCTCTTCAAATTACACACATCACAAAACTTCTATTAAGGGAAGGTCGGGTTTGAAGATGGGATATATCGGTACACTCCTTTTGGTACCTCCCCCACAAAGTTTGAATAACCAAAACGATTATAAATTGTGACGTAAGAGCCCTGTTGTCTTCAAATTACACAAATCACAATATTTTTATTAAGCCAAGGCCTGGTGTGAAGATGGGATATATGGGTCCAGTCACCCTCATTCATACCCAAAGGGGTCCACATTTACAATATTCATGAAACTCATAAAAAGCGAATTTAATATCCGATTCCATTCCAGACTTGGTACATCTCAATATTTCCATCAACACAAGATGAAGTATGACAAGTAATAAAGCTGTAAGTTCGGCCGGGCCGAACTTTGAAAACCCTCCACCATTTGGAACGAATTTGGCAATTCTCAAAAACAATAAAATCCGTTAAAAATTCTGTTAATATCTTAAATATACCGGAATTAGCTATTATATTAGGGTCTATACGACGAAATGAACCTGCGTAGGAAACATTTGTCATAAGCCATTACAATATTCAAATGCGAAATTTAAAAAAAAATCGGTTATAATGTCGATAAAATCAAAATACCGAATATCGGGAGGTACCGTTATACGGGGGCTATACGAAGACGTGGACCTACACAGACAATTTTCTGTCGTAGGTTGTAGTATCCATTACGAACTTCAAATATCAAATTTGAAACAATTCTGGTGAAAAATGTCCCTAAAATCATCAAAATACCGAATATCGGGAGGTACTGTTATATGGGGGCTTTACGAAGAGGTGGACCTGCACAGACAATTTTCCATCATAGGCTGTAGTATCCATTACGAACTTCAAATATCAAATTTGAAACAATTCTGGTGCAAATGTCCCTATAATCATTAAATTACCGAATATCGGGAGGCACCGTTATATGGGGGCTTTACGAAGAGGTGGACCTGCACAGACAATTTTCTGTCTAAGGCTGTAGTGTCCATTATGAACTTCAAATACCAAATTCGAAACAATTTTGGTGAAAAATGTCCATAAAATCATTAAAATACCGAATATCGGGAGGTACAGTTATAAGGGGGCTCTACGAAGACGTGGACCTGCACAGACAATTTTCTGTCGTAGGCTGTAGTATCCATTACGAACTTCTAATATCAAATTTGAAACAATTCTGGTGAAAAATGTCCCTAAAATCATTAAAATACCGAATATGGGGAGGTACAGTTATATGGGGGGCTATACGAAGACGTGGACCTGCACAGACAATTTTCCATCATAGGCTGTAGTATCCATTACGAACTTCAAATACCAAATTTGAAACTATTCCGGTGAATAATGTAGCTAAAATCATCAAAGTACCGAATATCGGGAGGTACCATTATATGGGGACTATACCAACACGTGGACCTACATGGCCCATTTTCAATACCAAAAGTCCTGCATACATAACATACATTTGGGCAAAATTTTACCAATCTACTTCAATTCGTTCGGAAGCTAGTGTGATTTCCACAGACGGGCAGACGGATAGACGGACGGACATCGCTAAATCGACATAGAATTTTATGCTTAATAAGAATATATATACTTTGTGGGGTCTAAAATGTGTATTTCGAGGTGTTACCAACGGAGTGATAAACTTAATATACCCTCCATACTATGGTGGAGGGTATAAAAATGGAATACTTCGGTCGACTATATCTGGTATCTTACGCATGTGTTAACATTTTCTAAAAATTATCACATGTGTCATGTAAAGTGAAGGGAAGTCCAAACCTGGCACGTCACAATATTTCTATCACATTTATTTAAATCCGCTTCACTTCAGAGCCCACTCCATAGAAGGTTAACTGTTTGAATATTCATAACAGAATTCAAATTTTTTTTAATTAATCGAACATTGGCTGAGTGTGTACGTCTGTCGGCAAAACCGATTTGTACTTTTTAACTTGTTGTATCTGTATTAGATGAAGTATGAAAATGAAATGCGTCCGTCGACAATATCTGGTACCTGACGCACATTTTAACATTTTCTAAAAATTATCACATATTTCATATGAAATGAAGGATGTAACCAATATTGTCCCAATCCGACACGTCGCAATATTTATATCATATTTATTTAGATCAGTATTGGCCCATTCCTTTGGAACCCACTCCATGGAGGGTCAACAATTTAAATAATCATAACAGAAGTCAAAACATATTTTAATAATCGAACACTGGCTGAGGGTGTACATCTGTCGGCAAAATCGACTGATACATTACCCATTTAAGGCTATTCTAGTATTAATTGTAATTGTGTATTCTTATTCAATGTTTATACCCTACAACACTATGTGTTGGGGGTATTATAATTATACCCTACAACACTATGTGTTGGGGGTATTATAAGTTTGATTGGGCCAGAATTTATGTAACACCTCGAAATATTGATTTCCCATATAGGAAAGTATATATGGATCTTCCTAGCTAGCCGAGCTGAGTCGATCTAGCTATGTATGTCCGTCCGTCCGTCTGTCCGTCTGTCCATGTTAATTTGTAATCACTCTACAGGTCGCAATTATGGTCCGATCTTCACGAAATTTAGAATGTAGGTGGGGCTTGGAGCAGAATAGAACCCTATTGCTTTTGGAGATGATCGCCAAATTTTTAGGGGTTGAAATGGACCAAATACTGAAAAAATGTCGGATTTTGCAGAAGCTATACAGGTCGCAATTATAGACCAATCGACGCGGAATTTCGCATGTAGCTGGAGTTTAGGGAGGGGAAGAAGCCTACCAATTTGGGTGGTCATCGGATAATATTTAGCGGGTAAAATAGACAATATCTTTTGTATTGAAAAAAATTCAAAATTTTTCATCAAACCGCGAATATTTTAAATCTCGGCGAAATCATAAAGCCATGACAAGGTTACTTCTGATCTTTACATTGATGTTAAGATCCAACAAATCGAATATATAGCAAAATATGTGCGATGTCTATCAAAGAAGATATGCTTGAAAGATCTCTTATATGTCGAGAACGGCTGAACTGATTTCGACAGTTCTCATTAATTCAGAATGGCCTCTTGGCAGGAAAGAAAAAACGTCTAAAAAAGCGGATAAAAATATCTCTCTAAAGATGAAAACATTGATTTTGTAAAATTTTCTCATATTTTTTCAATTTTGTCATATTTTTGGCATATTTTCATTTTGAATTAAACATTTGGTAATATTTCTACAGCTAACAAAACTAAGTAGTTAGGATATCAGGATATCATATACAGATCGCATTTATGGCCCGATCCTTACGAAATTTTGCATGGGGATAAGATGAGGGTCAGAATAGATGCCCACTCTTTTTGGAGATGATCGCCATATATTTAGGGGTTGAAATGGACCAAAAACTGCAAAATTGTCAGCAGGTCGTAATTATCGCCCGATACTCAGGCACATTTGAATGGGGGTTACCGGACATTGCAAAAGCCAAGCAGTTTTGGATGGCCATCCAAAAATATTCAATGTGTGAAATATTTTGCCAACTTTTGTAGACAAAATACCAAAATATCCATTCCAGTGACTTCTTGGAGAATTCACAAATACAGGAAAGACACACTTCTGACTATTTCGTTAACGCTGATTTCGTTGAAGAATATAGTCAAATGTCTGTATCTCATATAGTCAAAAACCAATAATAAATGTTAATCTTTTGCCACTTCTGAGAGATTATGGGTCTTTGGGAAATATTGGTTCCAGAATAAATTGGAAATGAGCAAATTAGTTTAAGTTGCTATTATTCGAAAATTAGAGAACGAAACCTGATGGTTTTCTTTTATTATTTGTCACAATATCTTGTGCAATTCTTTTGAGTATCTCGCCTATGTAAACTGTGTCGTTTTTTATAGTGTTGTAGGGTATTCAACGGTCGGCCCCGCTCGACTGTAGCCTTTTCTTACTTGTTTTCTATTAGAAAAAAGTTTATAGGTCTTTTTAATTCCTAAATTAATTTATATTTACTTATTATATGCTTTCAGCTCCGCGTTATCCTGCACTCGAAAAACAAATTCTTTGCAATAAATTTTTGGGCACCACACCACAAGATTACAACGAATCCAAAACCAAATTTTCAAATACACTGGGCAACTACTTCAGTACTCACACTAATATTATCACATTAACACTCACTAATATTCACATATACATACGTTCTCTACTAGCATTTTGGCCAACAACTTGTCTCACAGCACGCAAATTTTTGGTTTATTTCCAGAACTTTGTTGAGAAGCTGTCAAAAGGACTCAAGGGCTAAGCAGCACCAAAACCATCACCACCGCTATTTGAACCATTTCCATTGAAATCTGCACCAGTTCATCAGCATCACGAACAGTCGCCCTAAATCGTCATCGTCATCGTTTGCAATTTCCATTCATCGTCGTCGGCGTTGTCGCATCTCTTCACAGTCGGTCGAGCACAACGAAGTGTAGTCTGAGCACAGAACCGAACCGAACCGAACTAACACAGCAAAAACCCAACAAAAACAGAAAAAATGAAACATTACCGCCACCATAATCAAGTTGTCTCATCATCATCGTCGTCGTCGTCGTCGTTGGTGTGCACAATAATGGCGGTGGCATTGGCCTCCTTGTCAATGCTGCCACATTTGGCGTGTGCCACAACAGAAGTCCAAGAGACACCACTGGCTCTGCCAGTTGGCGAACAGACACAGCCGACAACAGCATCGCAGGGTGAAATCTGGGAGGAAGATGATCACGAGATATTAATACGCAATGAACGTGGCACAAAGAACGATGGTAAGTACGAACACACACACATTCGCACAGACATACATACTTATGTGTATTTTTATATATTTATGTGTATCACCCACTCAAAACCGCACCCAATTCACTTTTCAATGCAATCGAGGGTAGTTGGCACCCCTGGGGGGGCTCTTGGCTTGTCATGTACGAGAATGACTGTATTCCACTGCTGGCATTCAGCAGCTTTGAGAGAAGGAATGAAAAATAAAAGAAAAAAAAAAAAGAAAATAAAAACCAACACGACGGGCGAATAAATAAATAATCACAAGCCTTAGCTAAGTTGTAGATGTAGATAAATATATATGTAGAGAAAAGTGCATGTCGTCTTGGGAAATGCTACAGTGTTGCGGATTTTGAAAAAGGTTCTAGAATTTATATAAACAATTGAAAGTTAATACTTAAGAACAAAAGTATTCGAGTGTTTTTAACGAATTTTTTGAAAGTATTCATATAATTAACAGTTCAAGATTTGTCGACTGGGAAGTCCTTAAAATCCTTACCCACAAAATCGAAAATATGATTCAATTTTAATTAAATCGACAAACAACTACCTTCAAAATTATTCTTAAAAATCCATTAATATCAGAAATTTGCATTTATTCACATTTTCACATTATTTCCAGAAAATCATCATTAAATGTAAAACCTTTGATGATCTTCTTGCATGACTGTCGATCTGTTAGTCTGTCCATGTATTTTTTGTAAAGAAAGTACAGGTCGCATTTATTGTCTGATTGAGAGTGAATTATCCACAAATCATTTTTGGCCCAGGGACGAATTTTAATTTTTGTGTATTATTCGTCCAAATGCAGTGGATTTCGGCACACCAAATCGAATTCATCTTGGAATTCGATTTGGAAGAACGATTTGGCGTTTATTGTGCACCAAATAGAATGCATTTCGGCACTTATGACCTAATTCAGCCAAGAAGCGAGTGTTAAAAATTCGGTGAAAATCGCTTCAAATATGAATATAGCTCCCATATATATGTTTCATCCGATTTGGTTTTTAAGTATCCCTCATTCGTAATATGCATTCCACAAAAATGCTATTTGGTACCAGATATCAAATACAGCTCAGAAATGTAATTGTTTTCGAGATCGGTTCAGATAGCTCCCATATATATATATATCTTTCTTTTAATTTGATGTGTATTGCTCGCCAAATGTGTAATATTAGTCGAAATGATTTTTGGCAAAGATTACGAATTTAGTCTAGAATCAAGTGTGTTGAATTTCGCTGCTATAGCTTCACCCAAATCCGTACTCAATACACTCAATAACAAAGATTTCCAACACAAGAAACATAAAACTACCTTTTCCAAGTTTTGTCGAGATCGGTTCAGATTTTGATAGGTATCCCATATGTATTTACTGCGTTTCATAGCAGCGATATTTGGTTCGAGAGGTCACACAACCCTAATTTGCCTCAGTCAAGTTTAATGGAAATCGATTAGGATATAGCTTCCATAGGTTAGTTTTAACCGTTTTATACCTTCCACCATAGTATGAAGGGTACATTAAGTTTGTCATTCCGTTTGTAACACCTCGAAATACACATTTTAGACCCAACAAAGTATATATATATATATATATATATTCTTGATCAGCATGAAATTCGTGGATTTAGAAATCACTCTAGCTTCCGAACGAATTGAAGTAGATTGATAGAATTTTACTCAAATGTATGTTATGTCTGCAGGACTTTTGGTATTGAAAATGGACTATGTAGGTCCACGTCTTCGTATGGTCCCTATATAACGGTACCTCCCTATTTTCGGTATTTTGGTGATTTTAGCGACATTACTCACCGGAATTGTTTCAAATTTGGTATTTAAAGTTCATGATTGATACTACAGCCTATGACAGAAAATTGTCTGTGAAGGTCCACGTCTTCGTACAGCCCCCATATAACAGTACCTCCCGATATTCGATATTTTGGATGAATTTAGCGACATCATTCACCGGAATTGTTTCAAATTTGGTATTTGGAGTTCGTAATGGATACTGCAGTCTAAGGCAGAAAATTGTCTGTGCAGGTCCACGTCTTCGTATAGCCCCCATATAACGGTACCTCCCGATATTCGGTATTTTAATAATTTTAGCTACATTTTTCACCGGAATTGTTTCAAATTTGGTATTTGAAGTTCGTAATGAATACTACAGCCTATGAAAGAAAATTGTCTGTGCAGGTCCACGTCTTCGTATTCGGTCTTCGGTCCCTCCCGATATTCGCTATTTTTATGATTTTAATTGCAGTATTACCGATTTGTTTCAAGTTTCGCATTTTTATATTGTAATGGCTTATGACAAATGTTACCTATGTAGGTCCATGTCTTCGTATAGACCCTAATATTACAGCTTTATTCGGTATTTTTAAGATTTTAACAGAATTTTTAACGTATTTAATTGGTGGAGGGTATTGAAAATTCGGCCCGGCCGAACTTACAGTTTTTTTACTTGTTCAAATTAAAACCGCTCTAAAGTCTTAATACGCAGTTAACACCTGCATTGCTAATATGAGCGTTTATTTACTACGTGGGACTACTAAATATTTATAGTGTGGTAATCGACAATTATCTTTTCTTACTGGTTTTTTATCACGAATTTTGGTTCTAAAAATGTATGTTGGCATTAAAAATTCAAAAATTAAATAAAAAATTAAATTAAAAAATCATAGTTTTAATTTGAAAAGATTGCAATTTTTTTAAATCTATTTAAGTTCTTTACAAATTTCCATAAAAATATTCCTATAAAATCACTAATTTTATTAGGGGAATATGTACTATCGTTTTATTACAAAATACAAGGTTATGAAAAAATAGCCCTTCATAAAACTTCTTAAAAACATTTCTTACCTTTCAAAACTTAAAGTCATGGATAAAAATGCATTTTTACTGCGATGTCCCTGAAAAGAAAACACATTTTTTTCTAGATCATCTTCATTAAATGTAAAACCTGGGCAAATATTTTACATCCTCGGAAATTCTTTTCGAAATTGTTCCTACTTTTTTTTAAGCATAAACTCATTTTTTTCGGTTTTTGAAAAAATCTATGACTTATTTTTACTACATCCGCAAATTTTGGACATGAAGTCTATGCTGAAATTACCAAAAAACTTACCTTTTTTGGCCATGAAAAATATTTAAACAATTCATGATTTTTTACTTGAAAAAAAACTAAGATTTTTGGCAAAGAAATATTTTAAATACCCACGATTTTTTGTCATTAGGTCCTTGTGTAGTTTTCTTATTTTATTAACAAATAACAATAAAAATGTCTTGAAAAAAAAACCCTAATATTTTACATAAAAGTTCTTAAAAAATCCACAACTTTAACCAGGAAATTTTAACAAGATTTTTGATAAAGAAAATTTGTAAACGATTTGAAACGCCCAAATCTTTCAAAATGTTCTTTCAAAATTTATCCTGGAAATTTTTTTCTAAATAAAGTTCCTGTAAAAATGTCCATGGACATTTTTTATTAAAAATCTATGATTTTTTAACAGGTTGAAAGGCAATTTTCCAAAAAAAAAAAAAAAAAAATCAGTGGATCCTGGTTTCTTAAAGTTTAAAGTTTTAAAAGTTTCTTAAAATATCGTTCTTTTTTTCTAAACTAATTTCCATAATTTCAAAAATTGTTTATTTAGTTTTGAAATATTTATTACCATTTAAGATTATAAATAAATTTAAAAACAAAGCAAATAAATAAAAATTATATAAAGTCGATCATTTTTTTTTTTTCAAGAAGCCCATCAAAAAATCCAATAATTTTGGCTGGAAAACTTCAAAGGCCCCAGGAGATTTGTTCAGATTGTCGCAAGAAAAGTCCTCTCAATATGGTCCTTAAAAAAATATAAAAAATATGTTTTTTTTTATTTTTGGCCTTAAAAATCTTTAACAAATTAAAAAAAAAAAAAAAAAAATCAGGAGGACTTAAAAAAAAAGATTTGATTTTTTTTTGGACTACTTTGCACAGACTACTTTGTTTGAAATTGTTTTGAATACTTATCATTTTTTTTTTTTTTGCTGTTGAATTTTTTATAAATCTGCCTTGACGACGAAACTCAAGCAAATTATATTTTTGGGGTAAAGAATTCCACGTCCACCACTAGCACGAAAAATCATAAGTTAGTTATAAATTGAGAGGAGTCCCTCATCAATCAAATTAAAGTTTTTATATGGCAAAACAAAGGGGTTCCCAATAAGAGGTGTTGTTTTGATCATCAAAAGGAAAAAAATGGATAAAATTACCAGATATGTTTTTCACAATACAAAGGAGGGGGTGTCTCAGAAATTGTGTTAAATGTCCTTATTCTTGTCCTGAAATTTTGCATTATAAAAGTCTTACATTGAAGCTGAAAGATGTATAACTACAAGAATGTGTCATTTTCCCTCGAATTGTGGCGACAAAATATCAGATTTCTTTCATATTTTTTTGATTTTTTTACTTTCTGCCAGTATCGAAACACTGTGTCACTTAATCATATTGAATACGGATGTCGCATCTCATAGTGGGAGCACTTACACACACTCACTTGCTCATCGTCTAGCAATAGAGTCGACATTAAGATATAGTCAATGTTTGCATTTGACAAGAAGACGATAAAGAAGAAGGAAGAGCATTAAAACAAATAAGAAATAAGTGGTAAAATGGAAATGAGGAAATAGCAATTTAAATATTTACAAAGCAAATCAAAGGTTAGAATGGATAAAGGTTACTGAATAAAGTATAAATGGAAAATGCGAAATAAATCCACGTGGAAGGGGGCTGCGGGTTAAGTGTTTAAATGTTGTAGTAAAAGGTATTTCATTAGATGGATGTTATTTCTAAGAACTCTTCTGAAAAATTGTCAAAGCGTGAAAGTAACATTTTATCTTTATTTAGTTTAACAAAAAAAAAAAAAATGTATCAAATTAATTTACAAGATTGTTGGGATAGGTTTAGGGTCACATATCGAAAAGATTTTTCCTTATTTTATGATTGAAATAAGAAATGGAAATTTTTAAACCAAAAAAAAAAAGAAATCTCATAATCTACAATTCTTTACATTTAGTTATGGTGCTAGAAATGAATGTTTAATAGCCTAAATAACTATATTTTTTTAATGTTGCACAATTTTTTCATTAATTATTTTTTCTCTTCTAAAACTAGGACTTTCCTGTCGGTATGGCAAGAATCCATGGACTGAATGTGACACAAAGACTAATACACGCTCAAGAACGCTGACATTGAAGAAGGGCGATCCAGCCTGTGATCAAACACGAACTATCCAAAAGAAGTGCAAGAAAGGTAAGACATACAGCTAAAAAATATATTATTTAAAAATCATTGTGCAAGGGGTATACTCTGTCGTATGAGTGCTGAAAATTTTCATACGCACCCTTATAAAAAATGTGATTAGTTGGATTTTTTTTTATTTTCTTATTTATTTTGAAGTGTTGGTAAAACCTTTATTTAAAAAATAAAAAAAAAACTTCAATGTGTTCCTAAATTTAAGTACAAGCGCTTATTATCATTGAAAATATTTTAATAGAATTCAGTAGTAACTTTAATATTATATTAAAAAACTGGAACTTTTTCTGAAAAACCTAAGACATTTTTAAGCTCGGGTTTGCCGACAGATGTATACCCTCAGCCAATGCTCGATTTTTAAAACATATTTTGTCTTGTGTTACGATTATTCAAATTGTTGAACATCTGTGCAATAGGTTCCAAAGGAATTGGCCAATATTGTTCAATATTGTTCATTCGGTCCAAAATAAATATGATATAAAAATTGTGATGTGCCAGATTTGGACTATATTGGTGGTTTCCTTCAGTTTTTATGAGATATGTGATGATTTTTAGGAAGTGTTAAAATGTGAGTGAGTTACTAGACATAGCCGAGCAAAGTATTCGATTTTCATACTTAATCTAATATAGATAAAAATATAAGTAGGGGCTAAATTACAAAAAAAAAAAATAAATAAATAAATAAATAAATAAATAATTAAATAAATTAAAAAAATAATAAATTTATTAATAAATTTATTTATTATTAAAAAATAAATTAAATTATTAAATAAATAAATAAAAAAATCGAACATTTCTATATATATATATATATATATATATATATATATATATATATATATATATATATATATATATATATATATATATATATATATATATATATTTTTTTTTTTTTTTTTTTTTTGTGGGGTGATACCGGATTTGTGAGATTTTAACACAATCGGATACTTATATCACATTTTATAAGAGTTATAATTATTCAAAATTTTGACCATTTGAGCATTTGATGGAGTGGACCGATATTATCCATGTATGCACCAGACCGAGAACTGAGGCGAATCGGAAGAAATTGACCGATGTATTCCATCTTAATACCAGACCTTGGATAAATAAGAATATTGGGATGTGTGACATTTGAAGAAAATCGGACTCTCACATCACATTTTATAAGAGTTGTAGTTATTTAACATTTTGACCCTTTGTGGGTGAGGTACTTCATGGAGTGGACCGATATTGTTCATTCTCGCACCTGACCTAGCATTGACTCAATTATAATTTTTATATATTCCATCTTAACACCAGACCATGTGATCTGTGTAATTTGAAGACAATCGGACTTGACATTTTATAATTGTTTTTTGAATTAAATCGGATACTCCCTTTGAGAGTTATCCGTGGTAGCCATTTTGGGAAAAATGTAGTACCATGAAAAAAACGAATTTATATATTTATTTCCTGTTATCAAATTGAAAACCGAATACACCCTATTTCGAATTGTTTCATGTATAGTTTATCATCCCAAAAAAAGAGTTCAATACCCTTAGACAAGTCTCTACTGAAGGTATTGGCAATCAATGCGGTGAAAATTGTCATATGGTAATTACGTTCTAAAACCAAATATACGTCTAGCCAAAGAGGTTTCATTTCAATATTTACCGCTTATTCAAAAAAAAAAAAAAAAAAAAAAAAAACCAATAAAAATAAAAAATCTGTAAGTTCGGCCGGGCCGAATTTTGAATACCCTCCAGCGTTTGGAACAAATTTAGCAATTTTCAACAAAAAAATAAAATAAATAAAAAAATAATAATAATAATTTATTTTATCCATTGCGAACTTCAAATACCTAATTTTAAACAATTTCGATGAATTATGTCGCTAAAATTATCAAAATACCGAATATCGGGAGGTATCGTTATATGAGGGCTATACGAAGACGTGGACTTGCACAGACAATTTACTGTCTTAGGCTGTAGTATCCATTACGAACTCCAAATACCAAATTTGAAAAAATTCCGGTGGATAATGTCGCTAAAATCATCAAAATAGTGAATATCGGGATGTACCCTTATATGGGGCTATACGAAAACCTGCACAGGACCTGCACAGACAATTTTCTGTCATAGGCTGTAATATCTACAACGAGTTTTAAATACCAAATTTGAAACAATTCCGGTTAATAATCTCGCTAAAATCATCAAAGTACCGAATATAGGGAGATATCGTTATGGTGGGGCTATTCCAAAACGTGGATCTACAAGGCCCATTTTCAATACCAAAAGTCTTGCAGAAATAATATACATTTGAGTAAAATTAACTTGACATTTTATAATTGTTTTTTGAATCAAATCGGATACTCCCTTTGAGAGTTATCCGGCGCACCAGCCAGACAGATAGACAGACGGACGAGATGACGGACACTTTATATCCTGATAGGGATTTGGTCCAAGGAGACTTAGTGTCTAAAACCCTTATTTCGTTGAGGCATGCTTTAGCCGTATCAAATGGAATCCAGATAATGTAATATAAAAAATGTAATTAAAAAAATATTTAAAAAAGTCCTGATTATCCCGGAAGTATTTTATGAAAAACATTTCTAAAAAATCCATGAATTTGACTCTGGTAGTCTTGGAAAGGATATTCGTAAATCTAACAATTATAGACCCTCTCATCTTTTCAAAAAATCACTTTAATAATTCCAGGTTGTTCTCCTTTTGGTTTTGGGAAGACGATGTGGAAGGGATTCATTGTCATTTTTGGAGAAAATATTTTGAAAAAAAAACAAGACGAGCTTGACAAATGACAATTGTTCTTTGAGAATCCAGAATTATAACTCTGCTAGTTCCCGAAAAAATATTCGAAGATAAGATATTCTTAAAATAATCCACAATTAGACCACTGCTAGTCCTCGGAAAAATATACTTTAAAATATTTTTACAGATCTAATAGTTTTAGTTTTTAGTACTGATAATTGTTGGACATGCTACCTTGATTTTCACGTTTATAACCCCTATACAGGGTGAGATAAAAAAAAAACTGCAACAAAATCAAATGCCATAGGTTTTACTTTTTTTAATTTTATTGAATTCAAGCAAAAAATGTCGGAAATGGCATCAAATTTTAGAATAAGTTTAGATTTGTTCAAATTGGTCACCTTCGGCATGAATTATGGCCTCAAACGGCCAAAGAAACCGTCACACGCTGCCCGAATGTTGCTCTGCGGAATTTTGGTCCATTCTCGGCAAAGCGCTTGCTAAAGGTGATCGACACTTTGGTATTTTTTAGTGCCAACCTTGCTTTTGATTTTATTGCCTAATTTCTCTAAAGAAAGTGTCCTGAAAAATCCAGGACAACCCTGGAAAACCCACGATTTTGACCCTATTAATATAAGCCTCTAGCTCAGATTCTATCCTTCTTAAAATTTTCCAGATTGTCCTGATTATATCCTTGCTAATCGATTAAAGTTTAATTTAGAAATTCAATATTTTAGATTCTTAATAAAATTTTAAAACTATTTTTATATAAACACAGTTATTATTGGGCTAAAAATATTTAAAAATTTAATAATTCAGGTTATGTCTAAAAGATTTAAAGATTGTGATTATTTTGAAATATATTTTTAAAAATCTGCAATCATTGTCATAAAACTCCTTGAAAACATATTTTTACCATTAAGAAGATTACAGTTCTGTCATTATTTAGAATTATATATTTAATAATCTGTAATTATTGCGATGGAAACTCCTTGAAAAACATTTTTAACCATCCACACATAATGCCCTGATGACCATTAAAAATTAATTTTCTTCTTATAGTAATTTGAACGAAATTTACTTTTGCCTACTTTCATAATTGAATTCCTCCCCTACCGTAATTTGTGTGTGCACATTTTTTGGCACTATAATTAATTGCACTTCCGTTTCCGTTACGAACAAAACATTAAAAGGAAGTGCTTCCTTTTTTCGCAAAAAAAAAATCAAAATCATTAAAATTGTTTTTCACACCCAGTTCTATAGTGCCACACCAGGAGCATTGCTGCAACAATGCTTTTAAAGAATTACAAAAACTGAAGCAACGTTACATGGCCGTACGGGCGGAAAATGGAGGACCATAATTATATATATAATAACATTTAAGTCTATTATGGGGTACTTCCGACAAATTTTCCTTTCCGCCTTCGCACCCCACCCCCATCATCTACACAACAACAAAATTTCATTTATTCTCCTATATACATACATTTTTAAGCTATAGTTTGTTTTTAGCCTTTTGTCTGTGCGTAACATGAAGAGGTCATAAAAGTAGTAGCCGTTGGCAAGCTCAAAAGCAGCTTCAATGGCATTTTCGACCATTAAAAGTCATCATTTTTATTATGTTACCGTAAAAGAGCAGGTCTTTGTGCTTTGTCGTTGTGCACCAATCTTCTCGCTATCCAATTATGTAGTTTTCTCCGCTTTCCATCCATTTTCCAACATTTTGGTAATACTTTTTGTTTTTATTTTAAGTTTTTTTTTTTTTTTTTTGATGCTATTCCTGACCACGACTAGAGAACTTGTGTTTGTGTGTGTATTTTGCGGACGTGTTAAATTGTGCTGCAGTCGTGACTGTCAAGGCAAAATGTGGTAGCCATTTTGGAACGAATTTATATATTTATTTCTTGTTATCAAATTGAAAGAAGCCTCTGAAAAAATAAAAGCCGAACCCATTGCGAACTTCAAATACCTAATTTTAAACAATTTCGATGAATAATGTCGCTAAAATCATTAAAATTCCGAATATCGGGAGGTACCGTTATATGAGGGCTATACGAAGACTTGGACCTGCACAGACAATTTACTGTCTTGGGCGGTGGTATCCATTACGAACTTCAAATACCAAATTTGAAACAATTCCGGTGAATAATGTCGCTAAAATCATTAAAATACCGAATATAGGGAGGCACCGTTGTATGGGGGCTATACGAAGACGTGGACCTGCACAGACAATGTTCTGTCATAGGCTGTAATATCCACTACGAACTTTAAATACCAAATTTGAAACAATTCCGGTGAAAAATATCGCTAACATCAACAAAATAGTGAATATCGGGAGGCACCCTTATATGGGGGTTATACAAAGACGTGGACCTGCACAGGCAATTTTCTGTCTTAGTATCCATTACGAAGTTTCAACACCAAATTTGAAACAATTCCGGTGAATAATATCGCTAACATCAACAAAATAGTGAATATCGGGATGTACCCTTATATGGGGGCTGTACGAAGACGTGGACCTACATGACCCATTTTCAATACCAAAAGTTCTGCAGACATGATACACGTTTCAGTAAAATTTTATTAACCTGCTTCATTCGTTCGGAAGCTAGAGCGATTTCCACAGATGGACGGACATACCTAAACTATGGTGGAGGGTATAAAAAACTTGAAATCGGATAAAGATATATATGGGAGCTATATCCAATCGAATCCAATCCAATATCTGAATCGATTTTTACCAAATTTGACATACTTGTTTCTAAGCTCAATTTGGTCGAATGTGCCAAATTCCATCGCATTTGGGCAAATATTAAACCTTTGGCGCCCAATACAAGGAAAATCGGACGAAGATATATATGGGAGCTATATCTAAATCTGAACAGATCTTGATTAAATTTGCCAAAGGTATTCCTGACCTGTATTCGATACATTTTCCCGAATATTGTTGTTACGGAGTGTATATTACGTCTGCGGAGGACAAATATAACAAGTAGGATGAACAATATATAGGGAAGCTATAGCTATATCTGAACCGATTTTCACTGAATTTGACATACTTGTTTCTAGGCTTAACATGATCGTATGTGCAAAATTCCATACTATTTGGGTTGATATTACACGTCTGTTGCACAATAAAAGGCAAATCGGACGAAGATATATATGGGAGCTATATCTAAATTTTGACCGGATATCTCCAATTTCAATAGGGTTCGTCCTTGGGTCAAACAAATGACTTGTGCAAAATTTCATCTGGATTGGGCTATAAATGCGACTTGTACTTTGTTTAAAAAAAAACATGGACAGACTGACTGACAGACGAACGGACATGCATAAATCGATTCAGAATGTGATTCTATGCAGTTCATCAAAAGAAACTATGGGTCTATCTCGTTTCCTTTTGCCTGTTACAAACAAATGCACAAAGACATAATACCCTGACTTCCTTGTTGTGTAGGGTATAAAAAATGGGTATAAAAAATGGTCGCAAACTCGCAGCCCAGATTGTCATTATAGTACTTCCTAAAAAAATATTATGGGCAAGTCCAAGATTATAAAACTGAAGTTCATGGAAAAAATGTCGTTACCAATCTAACATTTTTTGCTTGGAGTTTTTGAGGAATATCAAGGGTTATATTTCTGAAAAATCTAAACGAAATCTCGAAAATCTGTTCTTATTGAAGACATTTAAGTCCAAAGTCCAAATTGTTATCAGTGATACCATTAATTTTTATAATCCCTACCAAACTTATATCCCCACATTCTGCCACCCTCTCACTACAACAGTTGCCACAAATCGCACCCCCGTAATTTCTGCTGAAAACGCCCTCAACAACAGCACGTTAACATTACTTTACAAATTGTTATTATCCTGTGGTTAAACCGTACTCGTGAAAGGATGCAGAAGCAACAAAAATTAAGGCGAGAACTAAATTGTTCCATGGTCAACGACCACCTTGCAAGTTACCATTCATGTTGCATTTTCTCTGAACAGCTTCCGGTAGTGTACCTGCACAAAGGTGTACCAAAAAAAAAAAAAAAAACGAAAGAGAATTGAAATTGTTAAACGTTCATAACAATTTGTATTTTATTGTATAAAACTAAATTTAGTTGGAATACGTGCTTTGGTTTTTGAAAATTTCTCTATTTTACAATGCTGAATAAAGAAATTGTATTCAATTTGTAGTGATGTGGGAGGAAATGGTTTGTATTTAGGATTTAATTATAGTTAAGAATTTTATAAATTCCAATGGCAGATCAAAAGTTAAAAAAATAAGTTTCAAACTCCATGACTATAGTCCTAATAGTCTTCAGTTAAATAATCTAAAATCGACGATAAAATTATTGTTAAAAATCCAAGATTGCACCCTGCTTTTTCAGCAAAAAAAAAAATCTTCAAAAACCGGGTCAACAGTTAGGGTAGCCATTAAAATATTCATTTTTTTAAAAAGTCCAAAGTAATTGTTCATTGATCAAGTTCTAAAAAAATAAGGTTGTAACATAAGTTTGGAGTATAGACAAGATAGCCCTTGAATAATTGCAGAAGCAGTTGATTATAGCTCTGATAGCTCCTGAAAAAGATTTGTTGATATAAATGGTCGATTTTATCCACAAAAGGCCTGATAGTCTCTAAAAATATTCCATGAAATCCATTATAAACCTATGATTAAATTCCTGATATCATATTTCAAAAACATCAATGTGGTTGTCTTAAAGTCTGTATAAAAATGTGGACAAATGTTTTTGAAATATCGCCTGAAAAAAATAACCATAAAAGTTCTTTAAAACCCTACTAAAAATATTATAGATTTGAGAGTGGCTTCAATAGTCTTTAGAAATCGGAAATCTTTTAAAAAATCTTTGTTGGTTTTTCCATAAAAAAATATAGTGGCTTTGATAGTCCTTGAAATAATATTCTTAAAAATCCACTCTTTTTGGTTTTGGTTGTAAAGTTGTTATTTAAAACACAGGCTGTTTCTGATAATCCTTGGAAAAATAACCTTACAAAGCCACATTATTTAAAACACAGGCTGTCTCTAATAATCCTTGAAAAAATAACCTTCGAAAGCCACGTTTTTGGCTATGATAGAGCTCACAAAAATTATTGTGAAAAAAAAAACTACGGTTGCTGTCAACGATAATTCTAGGAAATTTTACCACTTGTTTGCTTTTCCTCAAAAAATCCGTCTTTAGTGGCTCTGATAGTCCCTGAAAAAATACACCAAAAATCCACGATTAGTCCTTAAACCAAAACTTTAAAAATATAAACAAAAAGATGTAAATATAAATTTTCAAATTTTCAATATTTCAAATATGCTTTCAACCAATTTAATACTTTTCTTATAATATAATTCACACTTCCAAAACCACCTCCACAAGTCAAGGCTAGAAAGAACAATGAACCTAATACAAAATTTCAAGTCCTATGTTTTTATCCAATAGCAAATTGTACCAAATATAGTACTTTTTGTGAACTTGTAGTAAAAATGTCCAAGATCACCTCTTTTTCAAAAACCTACCACCCAATACAAAATTTTAAAATTCCATTCCAATACCATTTAGTACAGTTCGCACACTTACTGCGCATTTTAAAACCACTTTCATATATCAAACTTACTTTCCCACCTTGATTCTCATACCCCATTTCAAGTATTAACTCTATCCGTTTCGTAACCTTAAAGTTGAATATCCAAAAACACTTTAATATTTCCATCCTGTACGGTACTTTAATATTTCCATCCTGTACTCAATCAGTGATACCCATTTTTTTAGAATATTACCTCGCTCCTTTTTATACCCTCCACCATAGTATGGAGGGTATATTAAATTTGTCATTCCGTTTGTAACACCTCGAAATATAAATTTTAGACCCCACAAAGTATTCTTGATCAGCATTAAATTCAATGTCTGTCCGTCTGTGGAAATTACTCTAGCTTCCGAACGAAATGAAGTAGGTTGATAAAAATTTTACTCAAATGTATATTATGTCTGCAGGACTTTTGGTATTGAAAATGGCCCATGTACGGTACCTCCCGATATTTGGTATTTTGATGATTTTAGCGACATTTTTTTACCGGAATTTTGAAATTCAAATTTGGTATTTGAAGTTCGTAATGGATACTACATCCTAAGACATAAAATGAGCAATGTAGGTCCACGTCTTCGTGTAGCCCCCATATAACGGTAACCCCGATATTCGGTATTTTGATGATTTTAGCGACATTATTTACCGGAACTATTTTAAATTTGGTTTTTAAATTTCGTAACTACATACTACAGCCTATGACGGAAAATTGTCTGTGCAGATCCACGTTTTCGAATAGCCCCCATATAACGGTACCTCCCGATATTGGGTATTTTGATGATTTTAGAGACATTATTCACCGGAATTGTTTCAAATTTTGCATTTGAAGTTCGTAATAAACTATTTTAAATTTGGTTTTTAAATTTCGTAACGAATACTACAGCCTATGACAGAAAATTGTCTGTGCGGGTCCACGTCTTCATATAGCACCCATATAACGGGACCCCCGATATTCGGTATTTTGATGATTTTAGCTACATTATACACAGATTTTTTTCAAGTTTCGCATTTGAATATTTCAATAGCTTGTGACAAAAGTTGCCTATGCAGGTCCATGTCGTCGTATAGACCCCAATATAATGGCTACATTCGGTATTTTTAAGATTTTAACAGAATCTTTAACGGATTTTATTTTTTGAAACTTGGCAAATTTGTACCAAATGGTGGAGGGTATACAAAGTTCGGCCCTGCTGAACTACAGCTTTTTTACTTGCTTTTTTTTGTTTTTGTTTTTTGAATATAAAATATTCAATTTTAGTACATTTTAGTACATTTTGTAACCTTTTAGTACTATCATCATCCCATTATCACACGCCTACCCACCAAGACTGACCCTTGTGGAAAATTTCAAGTTTCTATCGTTTATTTCACTACTCTTTGAAATATAGAAGATGAAAGTCATAGAAGCCGTCATAATATATTTTCAAATATTCATAGTCTAAAAATCCAAAATCAAATATCCATAAACTATAAAATTTTAAAAGTCCACAAATATCTTCCATGATTCAAAAATCCTCATAAATTATTTTTAAAAATTCCTGAACGTTAAACTGTCTGCCCTTACAAAAATTAAATATTTTTAAAAATGTCTTGATGAAATATTCATATTAAACCACCAAAAAGGTTATTGGTGTGTCCGTCCTTCTTGAAATTCTCGAAAAGTCTTCGATAACATTATCAACCACATTTTTGGGTCCCTGTGGTTCCACATAAAATACTCACAGAAAATTATTCGTAAAATATTAAAAAATCACTATTATAAGTTTTGTAAAAATCCACGACTATATCTCGTTGAATCCCTTTAAAAATAATCTTGAAAATGCATGTCATTTTCTTAATCCTATATCTTGTCACAATTGTGATACAAAATAACATATTACCCATTTTAATATTATGTATATTTCCTAAAGTTTATTCCCCTTTTTTTCCCAAAAACATAAATTTTATTCTACACATATCACACATCTTCCATTGTCGTTGCTGTTGTCGGGGGAATAGAAGTTAAAAGTTCGTAAAACGCCACAAAAATGTTTCAAAATAATCCGACTCATGAGAAGGATACGAATAATAACAACAAATCCTTAATTCTAGTTTGCCGAATTCTTTTGTGAATAACTTTTTGCAACTGCTTCTTGCTCCTCGCATGTTATGGCGTCCAACTATCTGGGAGGAATGGAGTTAAAGCCAAACCACAAAACATTTCGTAAATTTATGCCGGAAACTAAAGAACAACAAACATTTATATTTAGTTTTTGCCAACAAATAACAATACAAACAAACTATTTAAAGTTAAAATAAAATAAAAAATAAAATATATTTGAGAATAAATGTTTATATTTTGAGAGAATAAAGACAAATTCGCTATAAATAATTGTATGTAGAGGAAAATCTTTAATATGTGTGATGTGACATTCGTTTGTGATTTTGAAATTATCTTTTGAACGTTTGATCAGTTTTTCAATGGTTGCTTGTTTGATGTGACAATTTTACTATCAGACTCAAGCCCAATGCAAAAATCGAAAATGTTGGAACATTTCCTCTGGCGTTCTCTCTATCTCGAAGAGGAGTAATAAAAATCGCATTAAATATAGTTTAACTGCCTAAATCAATTTTTGGTAATATCTCATCTCGTTGGAATATTAACCATATCGATCCACTATTTCTGGTAGCTCCCTCCGAACGGAGTCTCAAATTAAATCCAAACTTTGCAAATCTTGTTGCATGTATCCAAAAAAAGATCAGATGTGAAAATTGAAACCAAAGTTCCTCTCCTTCCAGTACCTTCTGGAATTTCTTTTGATTTCCTCTGGGCAGTATTGGTCGCAATATAATACCTAGTGGGAAAAGTGGAATATATCAGTTCACTCTTTCTGGTACTTCCTCCAAAAATTGTCATAATTGTGAACAATCATTAAAGGTGAAGTTATCCCAGATTTTTTCCAAAATTCGTATGTCCAACAGGTTTTGCCGAAATTAGTTGAATTTATATATCTCCGCCTAACGTTTAAAATTTCGAAATACTTGGAATGCCAAAGAAGTCGATTTCTGATTAATTTTAGGTTACCTCTTTGATGATAGTATTTTTTAAAAAATTCTATAAGTGACGAAAACTGCGAATTTTTATGAGATGCATTTTCTAAAGTCTTCTTGGACAAAATCTTGGATTTTTTGTAAAAAAAATATCGCAAAAAAATCCGACATTTTCGAAGCAGAAGTTTGATTGGTCCAAAAATTATGTAGGGTAAGTGTGCCTAAGGGTCTAAGTACATAAGAAGCTTGAAGTCATGGCTAGGCATATTTTGTAACATTTCATAAAGGGATTACAGAGCCGCACTAAAATCCTGCCGTCGTTTTCCATTATAATTTGACATTAATATGCCTAGCCATGACTTCAAGCTTGTTATGTACTTGCACCTTAAGTTCGGCATGTCCCAGTAGTCGGCACTTTTTATTTTTAAGCCCAAATAAATGAAACTATTATAACTAAATGTATTTTGTTTACTTCAAATATATTGTCAGCTATCTTTGTGTACAATTTCGCAAAGAAAAGATGATTTATTAAAATTAAATTTTTGCCTGTGAAGGTCCTCAACAATCCATATTCTTAAGAAAAGTACAATAAAGACATCGAATCAGTTTAACTAAACAAAAATATTATATTTTAATGAATTAATTTATTATTATTATTAACTATTCTTACAAAAAAATTGGTATGCCGACTGTTGGAACATGCCATACCGACAATTAGCAAGTGGTGCCGACTACTAGAAAAAAAGCATTGTTTTAATAAAACTACAAAATTATGAAATTTAATAAAAAGTTATTAAAACTTTATTTACAATTGCAAAAACTATGCAAAATTTCGAATCTGAATAAATTAACTTTGTAATAATTGAAAAGTTCCACTCAGAATGGTGAGTGAATAAAAACACGAAAACACGAAGTGCCGACTACTGGTACACTTACCCCACCACCTCGAAATATTTGTTGCCGACATAGGAAAGTATGTATGGATCTTTCTATCTCACTTTTCTGCAAAAAAAAAAAAATCACTAAACCGCGTATATTTGTAATAATGGCGAAATCTCAAAAACTTTAAAAGGACACTTCTGACCATTACAGTATTACTGATAGGCAAGATATCGAATATATAGCAAAATAAGTACAATCTTTATGTAAAATAAATTTATGTTAGTTACTCCGCCAAGAACCGATGGACTGATTTTCAAAATTCTCATCAATTCGGAATGGTCCCTTGCCAGAAAAGATTAATATCTAAGAAAATCGGGTAAAAATGAGTGTGTGGTTAGGGGTATTATTTACAGGTCGCAATTTTCGTCCGATCCTCCCGAATCGGAATCGGAAACCCATGGGGGTAGGGTTTGGGTCAGAATAAAAGCTAATTGTTTCTGAAAATGTACATTTAGCAGCAGCCCTACAGGGTATTATTTAGGGGTATTATTTACAGGTCGCAATTTTCGTCCGATCCTCCCGAATCGGAATCGGAAACCCATGGGGGTAGGGTTTGGGTCAGAATAAAAGCTAATTGTTTCTGAAAATGTACATTTAGCAGCAGCCCTACAGGTCAGAATTGATATCCAAATGACACGTAATTTTGCATGACGAGAAAGTTAAGGACGTTATATTTAACTGTAAAATGGACCACAAGTTACGTGTGAATTTCTTTTGAATAACTAAAAAACCCAAGGGAGTGCGTAAATTTTGGAGAAATGTCCCGGTCAAAAACCTAAGGGTAACAAATACTTGATTTATTATATGGACAAAATTAAGTTTTTTATTTCGGAAATAAAAACAGCGCTAAGGTCTTTCATTCAAAAGTCGTGTATTTACTTTTCTTTTTTTTGGAAAACTGTTTTCAAGTATTTTGGAAAAAAACCTGAGAATTTTTAAACATAATTTTGGAAGTAAATTTTTTAAAGAAATATTGTTAACAAGAACTACTTACACAAAATCATAAATATATATATATATATATATATATATATATATATATATATATATATATATATATATATATATATATATATATATATATATCAGATGTAGAAAAAACTAAAAGGCGATGTACCGATGTCCTTCTGTCTGTTAAAATCATGATGGAGTCCACAATATTTAATCTAGACCTTTGAAATTTTGGCACAAACATTTATATTATATGCGGGCTGACACGTATTGAAAGTGGGTTATATTGGTCCACGTGTAAGTATAGACCTTTCTCTCCTTGTGAAAAATGTCCGATTCAGTCAAAAAATTTGTAAAGCTCCCATATAACAGTATCTGCCGATTTTCGATATTCTAAAGATTTAAGCTGCAACTTCCAACAAAATTTGGTGATAATATGGGTTCCGATATTTGAGTTATTTCCTATTATTTTTTGGTTCCCTATTTTTTGGGTCTCCTATCAATATTTCCAGGCGTAAATATAATATATAACACGCTATCCTTGCCAGTAGGCAGGTTAAGTTCGTACATGGGTGATGCCGGTTCCCGTTTTCGTATAACCCCCATATAACGGTACCTCTCGATATTAGGTATTTTTAAACATGTAGCGACACCATTCACCCGAATTGTTTCAAATTTCGTATTCAAAATTTGTAATGGGTACTACAGTCGATTCAAAAAATTTCGTATGCCAATCCACTTCTTCGTACAGCCCCCATATTACAGTACCACCCTTTATTAGGTATTTCATTGATTTCAGCGACATTATTCGCCGAAATTGTTTCAAATTTCGAATTTGAAGTCTGCGTCTTCGTATAGCACCCGTAATAGCTCATAATTTAAACTCTATTTTTCGGAATTTGTTGAAATGACGGAGGGTATTTAAAGTTCGGCTCGGCCTTCAAAGTTTAGAAAATCGGGCAATGTAGTTTTGACATTAAAAAATAGTCCACTAATTAAAAAATCCAACACAAAGTCAAAAATGTTAACAATCACGGTTTTTTAAAGAAGTCTTTAAATTTCAGAAAATCGTTCGCCAGAATCCTATGGTCTTTTAAATTTAAAAAAAGTCTTTCCCAGAAAATAAAACGTTCAACTTTATCAATAACATATTTATAGAATTTTACATCACTATGCCTCAAACAATCCCCTTACACAATTCCTCTATCCATATCTGAGACATAAAAATACAAAAGAAAAAAAAAAAAACTGAAAAAGTACTCACATGAAATTTCCGTTATGCAATAACGTTTCTGAATCATATTTAAATAAACGTGTCTATCTGCAAGGCAATCGAAAAGAAACAAAAAAATCGTTATAGCTTTTGTTGTTTTTGGTAGACATTCTTCCGTTTCCTATGTTGTTTCTTCACTTGCTACAAGTATCTATAAGTACATATATACATACGAATGTGTACAATGCGCATATATGTATGTATGTGTATGTGAGCATGACATTCTATAGGAAAGCATTCATGGCAATATCCTTTTTTTCATTGTTTGCAATCAGTCGTATTGAAATTGCGATAAGCCAAAAAATGTTGTTAAATGCAAATTGGCTTAAAAATGACATTGTTCAACAGAAACTATTTTGAACGATATCAGCAGTTGTTGGCATTGTCGTTGTCGTCGAGGACGACGACATAACGTAGAACTGAAGGAAGCCATCGATAAGCATGAAATCGGCGGAAGGTGGGGAGAGAGAGGGAAGCCAAAAATTTACAAGGCTAACTGTTGGAATGTTTGAACTTTTATTACATTGCTAACATTTGGAGGGGGAAATATGTAAATGTATATTAACAACATATATACATAGCTACTTACATATGTGTATGGGTATGTGAAATTCCACATTGATTACTTGTTAAGCCATAATGTCAGAAAGAAAATTAACAAAATTTGTCATGTTTTATGTTCTATAAATGGGGGGAAATATTTTTATGTATATTGTATGTGTGTGTGTTTGTATTATCTGAGAGGTTTATGGTTGTTCTCATTGTGAACTACAACGAGGTCACAATTGTTATTTTGTGGCATGTCCATTAAATTATTTGATCATGTACGGAATAAAGTAGAAAGTCTTGTGTCCTCGGAATAGCTTTACATAATAATTTTTAAAAATTAAATATAATGAAGTAAACATTGTTACTACAAAAATTGAACAAATTCTTTGTGTTATTAATAAAACTCATCTATAAATTCAAAAAAAAAAAAATA
Source organism: Musca domestica (assembly GCF_030504385.1). Classification (NCBI taxonomy): domain Eukaryota; kingdom Metazoa; phylum Arthropoda; class Insecta; order Diptera; family Muscidae; genus Musca; species Musca domestica. The sequence continues at coordinate 3,665,152 of NW_026712324.1, read as the reverse complement.
ATATAACGAAAATTTTAAAAAAATTGTAGACAACATTGAACATTTATCGCCATGACTTTATATTTTGTCAATATTTAATGAATTGAAATGATAATTATACCCTACAACACTATGTGTTGGGGGTATTATAAGTTTGATTGGGCCAAAAATTATGTAACACCTGGAAATATTGGTTTCCCACATAGAAAAGTACATATGGATCTTCCTATCTCGCCGAGCTGAGTCGATCTAGCTATGTATGTCCGGCCGTCCGTCTGTCCATGTTAATTTGTAATCACTCTACAGGTCGCAATCATAGTCCGAAATTTAAAATGGAGGTGGGGTTATGATCGCATAATATTTAGGGGTTGAAATGGACCAAAAATTTAAAAATTTCCTGATTTTGCAGTTGCTCTACAGGTCGCAATTATGGACCAATCGAAGCGGAAGTTAGCATGGGGCTAGAGCTTAGGACTGGCCAGAAGCCTTCCAATTTTGGTGGTCATCGGGTAATATTTAGTGGGTGAAATTAAATCGCGAAAATTTTTAATCCCGACGAAATCACAAGCAGATGAACAGGTCAATTCTGACCGTTACGTTGATGCCGATAGTAAATATATTGGTTATATATAGCGAAATATATACAATGTGTATATACAAAGGAAGGGGATGTTAGCTAGAATGCTTATATCTCAAGAATGGCTGGACCGATTTTGACAAATGTTGTCAATTCAGAATGCCCCTCTTGGCATAAAAGTATGAAATCTAAAAAAATCGCATAAAAAGATGCCAATAATGATGTTAATATTGATTTTGTAATATTTTGTGAAATTTTTTATTTTTTCATATTTTTTTTATAGCATGCGATTTTTTCATTTGTACATTTTGTAATATTTTTTCACTTTACAACACAGGTTGGGGTCATTATATACAGATTGCAATTATCGTCCGATCTTCACGAAAATTTTCACAAGGATAGGGTTAGGCTCAGAAGGGCTGGGCCTACTGTTTTCAAAGATGTCCGCAACATATTTAGTGGTTGTATTGGACCAACAACTAAAAATATTCCTGATTTTGCAGCCGTTATAGAGGTCACAAGGGCACGAAATTTCGCATGAGGTTTTAGTTTGGGAAAGCAAGTAGAATGAACCACTACTTTTCTGTGAAGGAAAACCAGCATTATTTACAGGCGATATCCGAAATACATAAAATGTGAACTTCTGGCTTTTTTATGCTGACTTCATTGACGAATATAGCCAAATATCGTAGAAAAGCAAATCATATAGATGAATCTAAATTTGGAGATACAGAGGGGCATCTTGCTTTTGGAGATGGTGGCAAAATATTTAGCGGTTCAAATGAACCAAAAACAGAAAAAAATCCTGATCACACAATTGAAGCCAATCGACACGCCTGAGAAGAGAGTTAAGGATAGGGAAGAATTCTAGCATTTTGGATTACCATTGGATTATATTTAGCTGTAAAATGGACCACAACAACTAACAGCACGATGAAGTGCGTAAATATTGGTTAAATGTGTCTGGTCAAAATGCTAAGGGTAATATCTGGGCAGCGCTCCGTGACATAAAGGGGCTTCCAACATATTGTAGTGTTGTAGGGTAAAAATACCCCGCACGACTATAGCCTTTCCTTACTTGTTAATAAATAAAAATAAAATATAAAACATAATCGTGGTAGAATCGTAAAAAAATCTAAAATGTATTTAAATATGATTTTCGTAGTCTCGCTATTTTAATTGGAATAATAGCGACATTAAAATGGTTTGGCTACCTTTGCCCAAACTAAATTGAATTGTCAGGCTTTCTTTCTCTCACAAAATTCTATTTGTCTTTTAGGCGTATTTTCTGTAATCCTCTGCTTACAGCTGCAACGAATTAGTATGTTACAAGCTGAAAATTAACGCTACAGGAACTCCGAATGGACGTTTCACAATAACTGTTGACATTTTCTTCCTTTGGTTCACTATGTCTCTTAGAATTAATTGTATGAAAATGATATCAATTAGACATAAGACGAGGAGAAACAATTATAAAAAAGCTATCCTCCGGCATGTGGTAACGAAATTTTTGAAATACAAAAAATTTGAAAATCATCCAAATAAACATGGTAGAACCCATTATATTAATTTAAAAAAAAAGGTTTTCAATTTTTCTTATTCTATTCTTATACAAAGTTGATGTGCTCAATGGGAAATCCAAATACAAATTTATAGACAATTCCAAAATTGTCACAATTCAAAAAACCCTAATTCGGTTTTATATCTAGATCGATTTTGAACTTTTATGAGCGAATTGACTCACATAAAATCATATGTAAACGCCAAATAAAAAACTGTAATTTCGTTTCAAAATATTGGCAAAACCTTACAAATACCTGAAATGGGGCGGTTTCTTAATATTATGGCTAAGGAGGCAGATGTGGTGGGGGGTCATTCGTCTCGGCTACTCCCCAAAATGGTTTGTATGCTGACATTTTTTGTATTTCTTAGTTGTTTATTTGTTGGGTCCCCAATGCTTTCGAAGCGCTTTCCAAACCGAATTCAATCATAAACACAATAACCAAATTTTAGTTTTCCACCGGACGATTTGATGACCTGTTGAAATTATCTGAAATTAAAACAAGTGAACAAGCTGTAAGTTCGGCTGGGCCGAACTTTGAATACCCTCCACCATTTGGAACGAATTTGGCAATTTTCAAAAAATAAAATCCGTTAAAAATTCTGTTAAAATCTAAAAAATATCGAATGAAGCCGTTATATTAGACGACTGTGGACCTGTATATGCAACTTTTATCACAAATTATTACAATATTCAAATGCGAAACTTGAAAATAAAAATCTGTTTAAAATGTAGCTAAAATCATCAAAATACCGAATTAGGGAGGTACCATGGGGGCTATAAAATGTAGACCTGCACAGACAATTTTCTGTCACAGGCTGTAGTATCCATTACGAAACCAAATAAGAAACAATTCCGGTAAAAATGTAGCTAAAATCATCAAAATACCGAATATAGGGGGTACTGTTATATGGGGGCTATACGAAGACGTGGACCTATAATTACAATGACTCGCCACAAGAACTAGAACACCCACAAATACCAATTTTTAGACAAATCAGAGAAAAAATTTGGCAAAAACCATCAAAATACCGAATATCGGAAGGTACAGTTATATGGGGGCTATACCAGAACGTGGACCGATATATCACATTTTCACTTTATGGTGTCTACGACGAATATTTAAGGATGTTACAAACGGACTGACAAAGTTAATATACCCTCCTTTCCAAGGTGGAGGATATAAAAAGTGTAAGAACTTACACCGCAACAGAAAGAAAATAGACTCAAAAGAACTACAGAGTTCCTTCGCTTGGCCGAAAGTGGTGAACTGCCGAATTTGGTTTTCTCCGATAAGAAAACATTCGTTGTCCAGCAGTTTTTAAACGAAGAAAATGATAGTGTTTACTTGCCAAAGAGGTCAGCTGAAATTGTGCACCTTCGATTGTCCACCAGAACTCAAGCGCCGACCATGGTTTTGGTGTGGGCCGCCATAACAGCCTATGGTCGCATTCCGCTCGTATTAATCGACCGTGTCATCAAAATAAATAACGAATATTATCGCGAAAATATTCTGGAGAGTGTATTAAAGCCTTGGCCACGCAAACATTTTGGCCGCAGACCTTGGACATTCCATTAGGACTCAGCAACAAAAATGAGGTTCCTCGCTTCATTTCCAGCGCACAATGGTGACAAAAATTTCCGGATACCAATCCGTTAGACTATTGTGTCTGAAGTATTTTCGAAATCAAGGTTGGCACTAAAAATACCAAAGTGTCGATCACCCCAAGCAAGCGCATCGCCAGGAATAGGCCAAAAATACCGCAGAGCAACATTCGGGCACTTTCATTGGCCGTTTGAAGGCCACAATTCGTGCCAAAGGTGACCAATTTGAACAAATCTAAACATATTCTAAAAGTTGATGCTATTTCCGACATTAGAAGGGAGTATCCGATTTGATCCAAACTTGGTACATCATATGGGCTATATCAGTCCACTCCTTCTGGTACCTCCCCCACAAAGGGTCAAAATTTTGAATATTCATGTAGCTCATAAATCGCAAAATTAACATCCGCTTCCATTCAGACTTGACACATCTCAATATTTCCATCAACAAAAGATCTGTTATAAAGATGTAGAGATCACACCATTTCTTCTGGTATCTCCCATACATAGGGTTCAAGACTTTAAAAACAAAATGTTTAAAGAAAGCGAAATAAATATCCAACTCTCTTCAAATTCCACACATACAAACATTTTTTTTAACACAAGATTTTTTGTGAAAATTATATACATCTGCCAACCCATTTTGGTACCTCACCCACAAAGGATCACAATTTGCAATACTTATATCTAACATAACTTGCAAAAAAAATCAGCGATTCTTTACAACTAGCTGTATCTGAATATTTCTCTTAACCAGAAATCTGATATGAATATGTAATTTATCGGAATTTATGATTACGCGAAAAATCGGATGTAAATGTACGACTTCCTTCAAATTTTGCACATACCAATATATTTATCTGTATTAGATGAAGTATGAAAATGGAACACTTCGGTCCGCTATATCTGTTACCTCACGCATATTTCCACATTTTCCAAAAAATTTGCACATATCTCATATAGAGTATGGGAAGTAGTCGATATAGCCCACATCTGGCAAGTTGTAATATTTATATCTGTCTTACGTCACATACGAATCGGTCTGATCAGATATCATTATTGGCCAACTGCTTCGGAACCTCCCCCCAAAAAGTGACAGCAGTTTGAATAATCATAAGTCAAGGTTGGCAAAACCGACTGATGCTCTTTTCCTTTTTTTACCCTACACCACAAGGTGGTCAGGGTATTATGTCTTTGTGCATTTGTTTGTAACAGGCAAAAGGAAACGAGATAGAACCATAGTTCCTTTTGATGATCTGCATAGAATCACATTCTGAGTCGATTTATGCATGTCCGTCCTTCCGTCTGTCCATGTATTTTTGTAAACAAAGTACAGTTCGCATTTATTGCCCTATCCAGATGAAATTTTGCACAGATCATTTGCTTGGCCCAAGGACGAACCCTATTGAAATTGGAGATAATCGGTAAAAATTTAGATATAGCTCCCATATATATCATCGTCTGATTTGCCTTTTATTGTGCACCAAACGTGTAATATCAGACCGAATAGTATGGAATTTTGCACGTACGATCAGATTGGACCTGAAAATAAGTATGCCAAACTTGATCGAAATCGGTTAAGATATAGCTATAGCTCCCATATATATTGTTCATCCGATTTGTTATTTGTGTCCTCCGCAGCCGTAATATGCACTCTGTAACAACAATATTTGGGGAAATATATCAAGTACAGCTCAGAAATACATTTGCTAAATTTTATCGAGATCGGTTCAGATTTGGATGTACCTCCCATATATAACTTCGTCCGATTTACTTTTCATTGTGCACCAAACGTCTAATATTTGCCCAAATGGGATGAAATTCGGCACCTGCGACCGAATTGAGTCTAGAAGCTACTATGTCAAATTTGGTGAAGATCGGTTCAAATATAGCTATAGCTCCCATGTATACTGTTCATCCGATTTGTTATATTCGTTACCCACAGCCGTAATATGCACTCCGTAACAACGATATTCAAGGAAATATATCAAATACAGCTCAGAAATAACTTTGCCAAATTTTATCGAGATCGTTTCCGATTTGGATATTGCTCCCATATATATTTTTTATCCGATTTCAAATTAATTGTGCACCAAATGGGCAATACAAGTCCGAATTTAAAAGATACAAATGCTTCGGCATATTTGGTCCTTTGAACTTTAAATTATAATTATAATAATGGCGTGTATGATTGAATTCTCCTATTAAAACGTTTAATTGTTATGCGGAGCTCTACTAAATTAGCAAAGTGGTGTAGGGTATCATAAAGTCGGCCCCGCCCGACTTTAAGACTTTCTTTACTGTTTTAATTAGAGTTAGACATGAATTAAGATACAATTATATTGAGTTTAGAAATTCTATAAATACTTCAAACCATGCTTGACCGTGCACTGAAATCTGTTGACCTCTTTGCAAATAATTGTCTACGAAAAGGAACGTGGATTATTCAAAGAATATTTTTTCAAGACCAAAAGTAACGTGGATTTTCGAAAAATATTTTTCAAGGACCAAAAGGAACGTGGATTTTAGAAAAATATTTCTGCTCAGACCAGAATGAACATGGATTTTTCATAGAATATTTTTTCAAAGACCAAAATAAAGTGGATTAATTACAGAATATGTTTTCAAGGACCAAAAGTAGCGTAGATTATTAAAAAGATATTTTTTGAAGGACCAAAAGTAACGTGGATTATTCACAGAATATTTTTTCAAGGACTACAGGTAACGTGGATTATTCACAGAACATTTTTTCAAGGACTACATGTAACGTGGATTATTCACAGAATATTTCTTCAAGGACCAAAAGTAACGTGTATTTTTTTTTGTTTTAGCAAATAATTGTCTATGTAGTGATATTACTTTTTGTGAAATAATCATTTTAATTCTGGAAGTAAAATTTCAATCGATAACCTAAAATGCGTTTTTCTCGAAACTAATTTTTTTTGAGGTGTAATACTCTTTGAGTGTATGAACGATATGTATTTAATGGAATGGACCTCCAAAATATTTTGAGATATCATGCAGTTATCAATACTTTCCATTTTTCCAATTATCCGACATTAAGTACTATTTTTGCATTTTTAGCATTATTTTACAAAAATTGCTTCCATACTTCAACTCATTTACCAACATTACCAGCCAAGCCAATACCTTTCGCCAGCAGTAGAGAACGAGCTGAACTATTTCCCCTTTTTATAAAGGAAAACTCTTCACAGTTAAATAATTATAGCAAACATGTCCCAAGGTCAAATTAAACAAGAGTAGAACAAAAAGAAAAAAAAAGAAAATTGAAATCAGTGAAATTAATTAAAAACGTGGTCGTAATCCATTTGGTAATTTCATTAAAATTATCCGAGTGTCACACAATAATAGAGTAATAATTGAATATGGCTGTGACAATATCTGCATCTCGACTTGCCGCAGGCCAACTAATCCTTGGTAATCCCATCATTTTTAATCAACTGTTTGTGAAAACAATTTCACATTTTTTTTTTTCGTTGTCTCTTCTGTTTGTGTCATTTAACTTTTAATGTCATGATGGTATGTCCGGACACTCGGCATTCCACACAATGGTTACACTCATCATTAGGGACGGCGACAAAGCCAACTAATCCCACCATTAAGCTTTGCACATCTAATTTCGCTCCAATATTAATCGTAACATTTAATTTGTTTTTCTCTCTCACTCTCGTTCACACTCTCGCTCACACTCTCTATCTTTTATTTGTTCTTACAGCTTGCCGCTATGAAAAAGGCTCCTGGTCCGAATGTGCCACCGGTCAAATGACACGCGCCGACAAATTAAAAGCAACAAGCGATCCATCGTGCGAAGCAACACGCGTCATCAAGAAGAACTGCAAACCTGGCAAATCCAAGGATAAGACTGCCAAGGAACAACGTAAAAACAAAGATAAAGGTGAGTCAGTGAGTCAGTCAGTTTGTCTGTCAGCCAGCGTGTCCATGAATGACAATGATATGCCTGCCGCCGTCCAGTCGTCATTGCCATATCTGGTGACCCTGCTCGCCAGTAATACGCTTAAGCAGTTAATTAAGTTAAGAATGAAATTACCTTAAAGTGTCAGTGAAACGGAAACCAGTGTCCTTAGAGGTGGTATAGAGAAAAGGATGCTGGTAAATTAAGGAAATTATTTATCAACGTAGGCTGGCTGGTATTTTAATTTGCTTCAATGTAAATTGGAAAAATTTAATATAAAAACTGTGGCGTTGTTGCCTACGCGAAAGTCTTGTTAGTTATATCAATTCTAATTTAATCGGCTTACATGCCATAATCGCTTGTGATCTTTTAAATTAATTGGAAATGAAAGATATAAAAATTATAGTAAAAAATTAGGAAAAATAGGTTCTATTGGAGAATAGGCAAAATTGACTATAATTTAAAATTATTTACTTCTTCTTAAAAATAATTGGTAAATAATTGGTTCCTATTCGCCCACCAAAGGACAAATAAACGTTGCTTTTTTAAAGAATATTTTTTCAAGGACTAAAGGACAAATAAACGTGTATTTTTAAGGATTTTTTCAAGGACCAAAGGACAAATAAACTTGGATTTTTAAAGAATATTCTTCAAGGAATAAAGGACAAAAAACGTGGATTTTTAAAGAATATTTTTTTAAGGAACAAAGGACAAATAAACGTAGATTTTTTAAAGAATATTTTTTCGAGGACCAAAGGACAAATAACCGTAGATTTTTTAAAGAATATTTTTTCAAGGACCAAAGGACAAATAAACGTGGATTTTTAAAGAATATTTTTTCAAGGCCCAAAGGACAAATAAACCTAGATTTCTTAAAGAATATTTTTTCAAGGACCAAGAGACAAATTATGGTGGATTTTTAAAGAATATTTTTTCAAGGACCAAAGAACAAATAAACTTAGATTTTTTAAAGAATATTTTTTCAAGGACCAAAGGACAAATAAACGTGGATTTTTAAAGAATATTTTTTCAAGGACCAAGAGACAAATTATGGTGGATTTTTAAAGAATATTTTTTCAAGGACCAAAGAACAAATAAACTTAGATTTTTTAAAGAATATTTTTTCAAGGACCAAAGGACAAATAAACGTGGATTTTTAAAGAATATTTTTTCAAGGACCAAGAGACAAATTATGGTGGATTTTTAAAGAATATTTTTTCAAGGACCAAAGAACAAATAAACTTAGATTTTTTAAAGAATATTTTTTCAAGGACCAAAGGACAAATAAACGTGGATTTTTAAAGAATATTTTTTCAAGGACCAAGAGACAAATTATGGTGGATTTTTAAAGAATATTTTTTCAAGGGCCAAAGAACAAATAAACTTAGATTTTTTAAAGAATATTTTTTCAAGGACCAAAGGACAAATAAACGTGGATTTTTAAAGAATATTTTTTCAAGGACCAAGAGACAAATTATGGTGGATTTTTAAAGAATATTTTTTCAAGGACCAAAGAACAAATAAACTTAGATTTTTTAAAGAATATTTTTTCAAGGACCAAAGGACAAATAAACGTGGATTTTTAAAGAATATTTTTTCAAGGACCAAAGAACAAATAAACTTAGATTTTTTAAAGAATATTTTTTCAAGGACCAAAGGACAAATAAACGTTGATTTTTTAAAGAATATTTTTTCAAGGCCCAAAGGACAAATAAACCTAGATTTCTTAAAGAATATTTTTTCAAGGACCAAGAGACAAATTATGGTGGATTTTTAAAGAATATTTTTTCAAGGACCAAAGAACAAATAAACTTAGATTTTTTAAAGAATATTTTTTCAAGGACCAAAGGACAAATAAACGTGGATTTTTAAAGAATATTTTTTCAAGGACAAGAGACAAATTATGGTGGATTTTTAAAGAATATTTTTTCAAGGACCAAAGAACAAATAAACTTAGATTTTTTAAAGAATATTTTTTCAAGGACCAAAGGACAAATAAACGTGGATTTTTAAAGAATATTTTTTCAAGGACCAAGAGACAAATTATGGTGGATTTTTAAAGAATATTTTTTTAAGGACCAAAGAACAAATAAACTTAGATTTTTTAAAGAATATTTTTTCAAGGACAAATAAACGTGGATTTTTAAAGAATATTTTTTCAAGGACCAAGAGACAAATTATGGTGGATTTTTAAAGAATATTTTTTCAAGGACCAAGAGACAAATTATGGTTGATTTTTAAAGAATATTTTTTCAAGGACCAAAGAACAAATAAACTTAGATTTTTTAAAGAATATTTTTTCAAGGACCAAAGGACAAATAAACCTAGATTTTTTAAAAAATATTTTTTCAAGGACCAGAAAAGAACGAGAAATGTTTCAAAGAATATTTTATCAAAGACCAAAAGGAACAACAATTTTTTATAGAAAGGGTGAAACGGAACGCGAAATTTTGAAAAATATTTCTGCGCAGACCAGAAGGAACGTGGATTTTTCGAAGAATATATTTTCAAGGACGAAAAAGAACGTGGATTTTAGAAAAATATTTCTACGCAGACCAGAATGAACGTGAATTTTTCAAAAAAAAATTCAAGGGCGAAACGGAACGCGAAATTTTGAAAAATATTTCTGCGCAGACCAGAAGCAACGTGGATTATTCAAAGAATATATTTTCAAGGACTAAAAGTGACGTGGATTATTCAAAGAATATTTTTTGAAGGACCAAAAGTAACGTGGATTATTCAAAGAATATATTTTCAAGGACGAAAAGTGACGTGGATTATTCAAAGAATATTTTTTCAAGGACGAAAAGTGACGTGGATTATTCAAAGAATATTTTTTCAAGGACCAAAAGTAACGTGGATTATTCAAAGAATATTTTTTGAAGGACCAAAAGTAATGTGGATTATTGACAGAATATTTTTCAAGGACCAAAAGTAACGTGGATTATTCAAAAAATATTTTTTCAAGGACCAATAGTAACGTGGATTATTCAAAGAATATTTTTTCAAGGACCAATAGTAACGTGGATTATTCAAAGAATATTTTTTCAAGGACCAAAAGTAACGCGTATTTTAGAAAATATATTTTTTCTTTTTTTGAATGATTATTCTTAAACTATTCAAGGACAATTTTTGGATGTTTTTTTTTTATACATTTAATTGGGCCAACAGTTCTGTAACACCTCGAAATATTGGTCCCCGACAAGGGAACTATAAATGGATCGTCCTATCTCGCCAAACTGAGTCTATCTAGCTATGTATGTCCGTCCTTCCGTCAATGTCCATGTTATTTTGTAATCACGCTACAGGTCGCAATTATGGCCCGTTCCTCAAAAATATTAAAATGAGGTGTGGAAGGTCCAACAACAGAAAAATGTTACTGCTTTTTCCGTCGCTCTACAGGTCTCAATTATGAATCAATCGACGCGGAATTTTGCATGGAGTTAGTGTTTAGAGCTGGACTGGAGCCTACCAATTTCGGCGGTCATCGAACAATGTTTAGCGGGTAAAATAAACTATAACTTTTATGTCAAAAATACGAAAATTTTTACTTAACCGCGAATATTTTTAATCCCGGCCAAATCACAGATACATCAGAGGGTCACTTCTGATCATTACAGTGATGCTGATATGGGATATATAGCGAAATAGGTACAATATATATGTAAAAGAAATATATCTTAGTTATTCCGCTTTAAAGTCAAGAACTGCACTAATATTCACAATTCTCGCCAATTCGGAATGGCCCAGAAAAGAAAAAAATCTAAGAATATCGCGTAAAAATATGACAATAAAAGAGTGAAGTTTTTGTTCATTTTTTTTAAATTTTTGTCAAATTTTTTTATCGCATGTAATTTTTTCAATTTGACTTAAAACTTTGAATTGTACATTTTGTAAAGTTGTTCTACACCCCGCAACACTATGTTTTTATGTTATTATATACAGGCCACAATTCTCACGAAATTTTGGGGATAGGGTTAGAGACACAATTAAAGCCTTTTGTTTTGGAAGATGTAAAAAAATAGTAATAATAAAATAACATTTTGAATGAAATTTGATGAGCATTTCTACATGTCACAATTGAAAACCAATCGACACGGATCTTTGCGTAAGGTGAGAGTAAGGACAGGCAGAAGTATAGCATTTTGGATGAACATTGGATTATATTTAGCATGTAAAATGCACCAAAACTTTTGTGTGTAATCGTTTTGAATACCTATCAGCACGACAGAGAGCGTAAATATTGGGCAAATGCCCCCCGGTAAAAAAGCTAAGGGTAACATCTTGCCAGGGCTCTATGATATCATTTCAACAACGAAATCTTCAAAAATAGATTTGGAATAAGGTGACTTCTAGTGTTGTAGGGTATCACATGGTTGGCCTCGCACGTCTATAGCCTTTGCTTACTTATTATGTATATATTTTAAGAACTATTCGCTGATTTTTAGGGAATATTTTATGAAAATTTTCAAAGCTGAAAATCATGGACTTTTTTAGAATATTTTGAAGGATTACTTCAGAATTTAAAAATAAATTGGGAAAACAATTATTTTACTAAAGTTCTAGTCTTGTATTTTTTTAAAAAATATTTTAAATATTTAGGAAGAATTTCCAAGGACTACTCATGCTTTTTTTATTACTATCAAGGAGTATTCATGACATTTAATAATATATTTTCAAGGTCTGGTTTAAATTGGATATCCAAGGAACATTTGTAACAATTTTTTAAGATTATCTTCTCAAAGCAATAGTCATGATTTTTTAAGAACATTTTGAATACTTTTTCACTGTACGTTCCTATATTCGGTATTCTGACGATTTTAGCCACATTTTCACAATCAAAATTATTTCATATTTTCGTAAAAATTAAAGGAACTAATAATTGAGGATTGGTAAAGAACATTTTCATCATCCAATAAATTATCTTAAAAACAGCATCAAGCCGTCCCATAATACTATAGTTTTTTATATATTTGTGGAATACTTATTAATATTAGTACTTTTTGATTTTTCAAGAATACTTTTTACTTGGATTTAACAAAAAATAAATAAATATATAAATAAATTAATAAATGTTGCAACAATTTTCAAAGGATAATATACGAAAAATTTCGGATTTTCAGAATATTTGTGTGCCTGTATAATTTAAGTTTTTGGAAACAATTGTGTGGATTTTAATATCGTTTTCGTGGACCGAAAGCGTGAAACAACAGAGTTGTCTAAATTAAAAAAAAAAAAAAAATAAATATTTTAGAGATTTTCTTGCAAGGACTAAGGTTCTAATTAGAGTGGATTTTCACGACATTTTTCAGGAAAGAGAGAGCGTATGTTTTTAATACGCTTGGAATTTATATGAGTTTTTCACCCAGTAAGCGGGGATGGATGAAATTCTCAAAAAAAAAAAAAATAATAATAATAATAATAAAATAAAATAAAAAATATGATGAACAGGCCCCTGGAGTTTTGTAAAATATGTCTCAGGAATCATAGATCAATAAGCGTTGAGGTTTGAATAAAGGAACAAAAGAATGGTTCTTTAAAGAAACCTTATATTTTTAAATTAGTTTTATGGAGCAAAATCGAGGAAGAACACTTTTTCGAGGACCAAACGGAATAATATCGCAAAAATGTTGAAATATTTAGGATTTTTTTATGATGGTACTTTTTCTAATTTTATTAATGGACAGGAAGTATGATTGGTTATCAAAAATTAACCGCAAAATATGCAAGGGTTTACTTTTTTTTCAATATCACAAAGAGCATTTTTTTTAAAGATCAAGATGGTTTTCAGTGACAAAAGATTAATTTTGCTTTTTTTAGTATTCAAATATTCCAAATCCATGATTGTTTTAAAGGACCAACAGACTATGGATTTTTTGTTTTTTGGATATTTTTGATTTTTTAAGGCCAGTCAGATTGGATATCTTTTTCCAAAGACCAAAAGATTCAAGATTTTTTAATGGTAATTCTCCGTCGATTTTTTAAATATTTTTTGCAGAATTTTTAGGGACCAAAAAACTGGAATTTTCATTACGCTTTGGATGGACTACGAATTTTTTAAGATTTCTGTTATACCAAAATTTTAATGTTTTGTACATTTTTCAAATACCAGCAGAATAATAATCCTTTTTAATTGTTGTGATTTCTGCACCATTATCCTACTTTTTATTTGGCTAAGAGTCAATTTGTTGGAAAACTATTGAAATACTTCATTGTTTTCTTTACTTTGACAGTCAGTCAACCAATCAGCCAGTCAGTCAATGAATTTCCCCGGGGGCTTTCTCTATCAGCATTTCTTTTTTGCAAAAAGGTCCTTTTGTTTTCGCCTTTGTTCCCGCTGATGACTAATTAAAGTTGCAATGGCAACTGCAATTTGTTAATTAATGAGATCGAATGGCGAATAACGAATAGACCGAGAGAGAACAATGACAATACAAATATTCACAATAATGAAGATATTTTCCAATGTAAAAGGGATATCCAATTTATACTAAATTAATGACTGAAGTGTTGAAAACTTGAACAAAGGAAGGTTGGTTGGTGAAATGGGGGAAACAATTTTGTGTAGAGTCATTTGGTTAATGTTGTTGCGGTATTTGAAAATGATTCATTAGAATAAATGGAAGTGAAAAGAAATGAATGGACAGCTGAAACAGTATCGTAGAGAGGGGGTGGATCGGAAGAAGGTATGGGTTAATATTGGAAATCAAAAGATTGGCGGATTATGAGAGGATAGACTCTATGGGCTCGTTGATAGGGGTTCGTTGTCGCAAAGACTACAAGCTGAACGAGTTTCAGCGTAATAAGGCAGGAGTTTCGATATCCTGGGTTCAGGAAGGTCGTAGAACTAAGCTAAACTAAAAGATAAGTAAAGCACAGGACCAAGCTAGTTACAGGAGTGAGCAAGACCTAGATCTAAGGGTGTTCGTTATGATCGGGGTGATATTTTGTCGTTAGTCCAGATTTACTCCAGACAATTATAAAGGGTGAGATAAAATACTGCAACAAAGTCAAACCCCACAAGTTTTAATTTTTTTTGAACGAAAACAAAAAAGAACGGCCCTTGTAAGCCATCATCCCACACCAAATATGCCTGATGAGCCGCTTAACCAACGGCGAAACGCGTCGCATAGTGGTGAGTGTGTGATAGTGTCTATCTGGCTTTCCTTTTCACTGCAAATTTCAGATCATTAAGCTCGTCTCGAAAGAGAAAAAACAAACACATAAATCAGAAAACAAAAAATGTCGGAAAAAGAATCAAATTTTAGAATAAGTTTAAATTTGTTCGAATTGCTCACATTTGGCACGAATTATGGCCTTCAAACAGCATATGAAACCGTCACACGCTGCCCGAATGTTGCTCTGCGGTATTTTGGCTCATTCCCGGCGAAGCGCTTGCTTGAGGTGATCGACACTTTAGTATTTTTTAGTGCCAACCTTGCTTTTTAAAATACTCCAGGCACAATTGTCCAGCGGTTTGGTATCTGAGATTGGGCACTGGAAATGAAGCGAGGAACCTCATTTTGTAATCATTGTTGGGCGGCGCGTGCTGAGTGCGATGGTGCTGCGTTCTGTTGAAATGTCTAAGGTCTGCGGCCAAAATGTTTGCGTGCCCAAGGCATTAATACACCCTCCAGAATATTTTGGCGATAATATTCGGCATTTATTCTGATGTCACGTTCGATTAATACGAGTGGAGAGCGACCGTCGGCTGTTATGGCGGCCCACACCATCAGCATAACCGGCGCTTGAGTTCTGGTGGCCGACCGAAGGTGTACATTTTCAGCTGACCTCTTTGGCAAGTAAACTTGATAATTTTGTTTGTTTACAAACCGCTGGACAACGAATATTTTCTCATCGGAGAAAACCAAATTCGGCAGTTCACCACTTTCGGCCAAGCGAAGCAACTCTTTAGCTCTTTTGAATCTATTTTTTTGTGTTCCTGCACTTTTTAGAATTTAAATGGCTTTACCCCAAGCTCATTTTTCAATAGTTGCCGAATGGAATATTGCGATATGTTCAGGTCACAAGCCATTTTTCGGCCACTGCGACGCTGGTTTTGGTCAAGTCGCTGTTTTACTTTTCGAACCATATCTGCAGAATTAGCTGTTTTCTTCCGTCTACTTCCTTGACGTCGGGCTACGCTACCAGTATTACGGTAACGAGCGGTGGGATGAGTTACAAAAGATTTATTCACATTTAAATGCTGGAGTGCTCTAAAGATAGCCACTTGTGGTTTTCCAGCCAAATATAAAGAAATCACACTATCACCCTGGAACTTCATCACGAATAACTTTTATTCTGGAAAATTCTCACCAAAATGCTTTTGTACGCTTGTAAACCATATAATGAGCTGTCACTGGAATAATTTTAACAGCTGTCGGACGAGTGGCTTAGAAACGACAGCAGTCTGAAGTTGGTTGCATTTTTTTTCATCTCACCCTATAAATGCGGTCATTTAGATTCTGTTTTTGAGAGACGCTATTGAGATGTGATTGTCAATTTCGGTATTAATTATTGGCTAGTGCCTTTCAGGAATAAAATACCAAAATTTTGTCAACTTCTATTAAAGCTACTTCTCTTTTTGAAGCGATTGAGAATTATATGCTCCCATTTGAGAAAAAAAATATTGAAAATATTTCAGAGTTTGATATTTCAATATTTTTTATTTAATTAAAACTATTGAGTAATTTAATATATAATTCATTTATTTTTTCTATTTGTGCCATTTTTCCAGGTGCCCGCAAAGGACGTGCCTAATTTCCTTTCTCAAGTCTCAACTTCCAACAAGAAGACTCCCAGCGACATTTATCTCTAACAAACACCTATGAGAGCGCAAGTAAATCGAATCGAAACCAAATTGAATAACAAAACAAAACAAAAAAACATACTTAAACTTTAAAATATAAGTCTACAATTATTACAAAACAAAATAAAAAGTAAAGAATGAATGAATGAAACCAACCAACCATCCCCTCCCCTTAAGAGACAACTACCAGTAAAACAAAAATACAAAAGAAAAAACAATTTATTAATTAAATTTAAGCAAAGAATATTAAGACGAAATGGATAACCTTCAATATACTTCCTCCTTCCCCCTCCACATTGAAATTAAATACAAGAAGAAGAATTTTAAATCGACAAAACAAAACAAAAAGTAAAGAAAGAAATAAATAAAATAGTTGGATGTAATAAATACCCGATGAAAACTGAGAAGATATACCAAAGGAAAACACGGAAATTGATGAAACATAAAAAAAAACACTGCAAGTTAATTTCCCCCATTTTAAAGTCCAGCGAAGAAATTAAAAGATATTTTAAAATTTTTAGTTTTTATTTAAAACCAAAACAACAACATATAACATTAAACTTTACCTTAACAACATAAAATATATGTATTTTTAAACTCAAAATATAAAACAAAGAAAGAGAACAACATTTATTTTTAAAAAAATTAATTGTTGTCTTAGGGCCGGCTTCTGTATGGCACGCGAAGGTGAATGAAAAAAAATATAATTTTAAAAATTTTTCAAATTTTAGATTAATTTGAAAAACAAATTTCGGATGGTGAAAAAAAATATAATTTTAAAGATTTTTCAAATTTAACATATATTATGAAAAACAAGTTTGGTATGGTTTTCCCTTTTGTCCTCATTTTTGGTATTGCCATACAAAATTGGGCCCTAAGACAATATATTTTAAAAAATTCCCTGCTATGTAATTTATGAGTAAAACAACACTCTTCAATTTAAAAACATTCACTACATCAGAGATTGAATTGCCAATTAACTTCTAAATGTTTCTTGAATGAGACTATTGACAATCTTTTCAATTTTTTTAATATGCAATATTTCATCCGCAACAAATTCAATAACTAATCAATGGGTATTTTTGTTATGATCTCCATAAAAAAGAAGTTACCCTTCGATATGCCAGGAGATAAGTTCTGGAAATACAAACAAAATACTAATAAATTTGTAAATCGAGAAGCATTTTTGTTCAAATCCCCTAAATGCAACTTCGAAGAGTGTCCAACAAGTTTTTTTTTTCAGAGACATAAACTTACCCTTTATGAAAAGTAATTTCAAACCGTAAATCATAATCTCTCTCTCTCTCTCTCGTATAAAACAAGGCCTGGCAGAGAGTCGCTCGCTTGTGTTCTCCCACTGTTGTTACTCTCTCATTACTTTTCTTTAATGCTTCTGATTGTGTGAGTGGAGAGTATTGCGCTCACGCATTTGATTAGCTCTAGTAAAGCAAATCAATTGATGAGCTGTTCGTATGCAAATGTGTGAAAAGTTTGTCCCTTATCTTTAACATTGGGTCATGTACGCAGTAGGTGGTAGGTAACTAATCCTGAAGGTCCTAGAGAAATTGTTCACCCAAAAGAGAGACTACAGAAAGTGTACAATCTTATGGAAACAGTAGAAATCTATCAAATGGGGTTCCAAGTGAGCCACTCTTAAAGGAAGTACTGGACATGATTGTCTGTTCTATTTAAAGACGGCCTTCAGAAGATTTATTGATGGAGGATTTGAAATGCGATTCTTTCGATAGTTTTTATATATATATATATATGTGTATATAAAAAAACTGTAAAGGGGTTTCTATATATAACAGACCTGAGAAGAGTATTAGAGCAGAAAAATGTGTCCTCATAGAATACATGTTGAGGTCTTCTATGGAAGCCACTCTATCAATGAAAGTTCTAGATAAGATTTATAGACGATCTTCCTACAGAAGAGTTTAATACCTCTTCTGATCTGATCTGAAAAAGTATTCTACCCACAGAGAATTTATAGTACTCCTTCTATAAATCTATAAAGGGTCTGATGCATTTAGAAGACTTGGAAAGTGTCTTCAGTCAGACCCGCAAATGGACATATTGGAGCTCGAAAAGGTCTTTGCTCCTCAGAAATCTTCAAAAAAAAGGCTTCTCCAGATACTTCAGATCTGTAAAAGGTCCTCTATCCACAAAAGTCTTAAGAAAGTATTTTACTTTTAGAAGGTAGATAAAATATCTTGTTAGAGCTCCGTTGCCCATAATAGACCTAAAAGGACTCATCCATCCATGGAAGAACAGTAAGAAGTCTACCAAAGAAACATGCGGAAGGGGTTTCTTTTACCAAAATGTATTTAAACGATGCTCCATTAAGGTCCTTTAAAATGCCGTTGCGGAGAATTGTGAAAGATATTCTGTCCCTAGAAGACCTGTAAACCAGACCAATAAAATACCTTCATAAGTTCATTTGTCCGTAAAAAGGCTTCTACCCTCTACGAATAGTCGATGTTTGCAATCTCTTTTGCCAATATAGGGCCAATGACAGTTCTACTGACTATAGGGCTCACATAGGAGGTCTTTATTCGGAAATTACTAAGAAATGGCTGAAAGTCGGTTCATCAATTGAAGAGCTCTTATCAATGAAACTTACTTAGAAGGTCTTCTCTGAACCGATGGTCTCTGTACGACATTTTCCCCATTGATGGGCTTTAGAAAATTTGAAAAACTCCGGAAATGGTGTAAGAGGTTCTTTTACAAGGAGATCCCGTGCCGTATAGGTATCATCTTAGATTTCCATGTTCCTTGCTAATAGGCTCTAAATCCTTTACCTTATACCCTCAAAATTGGATACATGTCGGGCCCTCTTCGTCTTTGAAGAGCCATCAAGCTGTATATTGTCATTGTCGATGTCATATACACTGTAAAAGAGATAGTTTCACAATTTGTGGAAACTTCTCGGAAATAGAGGAATCGATTTTTTAGAAAATAGAATCTATCCTGCACAGGAACATTTGATTCATCTACGTCAGAGATTCCAGGGTTTTCAGAGGACTTCGACTATATTAGGGACTATCAATGGGTAGAGGTTTCATAAGTTTTTCTCGGTAGGAATCAACTTAGGCTGATGTGATTTTAGTTGTGAATACCTAAACGGGTTCAAATTGGAGATCAGCTGAAGACTCGTTTGATTCTTGAAGATGGCTTTACCTACCCGGCTCGAACTGTTTTTTTTATTTTGGCTCCGCGAAGAATACATTAATGTCGTCCTTAGAATATCATGCATGAATTTCGGCAAACCTCGTTCATTCTGATTTTATTCGGTAGCCCTGTGGAAAATTTGGGGCGGTAGCTTTAGAAACTCACACATTCATCTCCGTCGGGATCTGTAGGATTTTAGAGAAATAGAATTTCATGAAGCGCTCCGCACTCCACCTTGGGCAACTAGACTCTTGCACGATGCCTCATTGAAAAAAACCCAAAAAGGGTTTGTGATTTTATCCTGTTACACTCCGTCGTGGCCAAAGGTGGGCCTCTTGTCTCTTGCTTTTAAGAGAACATCGATCAGATTTTGGTTTTGGCCAGTTGGAGTACGAGTTGTAAAAGAAGTTTACTCTCCTCTTTTTAGTTTGGGGTGGGAGCTCCCGCGAGAACTGCTATTTGAAAAATTAATGTGACATTCAAAATATTCAAAAAAGAGTGAAAGTTTAATCTAAGAGTGAAATCGAGTGTACTTTACGCCTGCTCATAAACGAGTAAGGTTTTTAAAGTTCTGCCATTCAGTTGAATGTTATTTGGCTTAAGTATCAGCTAAAAATTCGCTACCATTTTAGTCAAATCATTTCGTTTACCACTTTATATTTGAATCAATTTATTTTAATCCCTTTTCAGTTCCAAAACGAGATATACTTTAATTATCAAAAACAACGTATTTTACGTCTTTCAAACCAAATCTATAAACCACAAAGTTTTTAAATATTCAATAAAATACAAAAGGAAAAAACTCAATTGCATACTACAAAATAATAACAACAACAACCAAATACAAAAATAAACTACTTCTACTGAACAGAAAATGGATATAATTACAAAAAAATAATAAAAACAGTAAAACACACACAAGCCTAACATTGCTTGTGGCCCATAGACAACTTACCAATACAGACATAGACTATTTTCAATAACCCAACAACCCCAGAGAAATATAAATAGCTACAAACTTTGCCGAACAAAAACCAAAACTGTTCAAACTATAAAAACAACCAATTTCAAAATTCTTAATTAATCCCAAAAATTAAAAAAAAAACATAAACAAAATTCAAAGGAACTCCCATTCAAAATGAATTCAATTCTCATATATCTCTACACATACTCATCCACTCCCACTC
This sequence comes from Musca domestica, assembly GCF_030504385.1. Classification (NCBI taxonomy): domain Eukaryota; kingdom Metazoa; phylum Arthropoda; class Insecta; order Diptera; family Muscidae; genus Musca; species Musca domestica. Next base: position 3,644,329 of record NW_026712324.1, on the reverse strand, counting down.
ATTTTACTCGAATAACAGACAGCTGAGAACTATAGAAAAAACAAAAACAAAACAGAAAACATTAAAAACATTCCCAACAATTATATTAAAAATATACAACAAACAAATAAAAAAAATAATGATAAATATAGTAATTTATTAATTACATTGAAAAAAAAAACAAATAAAACATAAAAAATTATAAAAAATTAAAAAAAAAAATTAACAAGGAGAAGAAGAAAACAAAAACAACAACTGATCAATTTACCCCCGAACAAAACACAACAAACAACAACAACATGCAAATAAAGACATGACAATTAATGACAGTGAACATCATAACAAAAACCCCAAAAATTAATTATATAATTATTATTATTGATTTATGTAAGATCCAAAATTAAACATTCATTGAACAAATCAAACAAAATAAAAATTAACAAAAAAAAAAATTAAATGAGAAAAAAAAACAAAAGCAAAACTTGAAAACCATAAACCACAACAACAAATAAACATTTTCTTATAAATTTATAAGTTTTAAGGTATATTGAGATAAACAACAAAAACATGACGAGTAAGAAACCAAAAAAATAACAAAAAAACAACAAAAAACAACAAAAGAAAATTCCAACAAGAAAAAAATATATAATTATTATTAGTTGTATCCTTAAACTGATCAATAAAAATTACAAAAGTTTAAAACAAAACCAAAAAACACCTCACATTGTTTTATTTAAAAAAAAAATAATATTAATATTCCATTTTCAGGGGATTTAAGATAACCTGCAGAAAAACTCATTTTTATACGTTTCACCATACTATGGAGGGTATATTAACTTTGTCATTCCGTTTGTAACTCCTCGAAATACTCATGTCAGACCCAACAAAGTATATGTATTCTTGATCAGCGTAAAATTCGATTTAGCTATGTCCGTCTGTCTGTCCGGCTGTCTGTCTGTCTGTCCATCTGTCTGTTGTAATCACGATAGGTTTCATATAGCCCCCATATAACGGTACCTCCCGATATTCGGTATTTTGATGATTTTAGCGACATTATTCACCGGAATTGTTTCAAATTTGGAATTGCAGTTCGAAATGGATACTACAGCCTAAGACAGAAAATTATCTGTGCAGGTCTCCGTCTTCTAATAGCCCTCATATAACGGTACCTCCCTATATTCGGTATTTTGATGATTTTAGCGACGTTATTCACCGGAATTGTTTCAAATTTGGTATTTGAATTTTGTAATATGAACTACATTCTGTGACAGAAAATTGTCTTTGCAGGTCCAGGTCTTCGTATAGGCCCCATATATCAGTACCTCCCTATATTCGGTATTTTGACGAGTTTAGGTACAAAACCCACCGAAATTGTTTGCGATGTCGTATTTGAAGTTCGTAATGGATGCTACAGCGTGTGACAAAAAATTTTCTTTGTTGGCCCAGGTCTTCGCACAGCTCCGATATAACGGTACCTCCCTATATACGATGTTCTACATTATTCATCGTTTATTTCAAGTTTCGAATTTGAATATGGTAATGCCTTATGACAAACAATGCCACGTCGTATAGACCCCAATTTTTAAAATTTTAACAGAATTGTTTAAGGATTTTATTTTTTGAAAATTTTCAAATTCGTGCAAAATGGTGGAGAGTATTAAAAGTTCGGCCCGGCCAAGCTTACTGCTTTTTAACTTGTTAAAGTTGGAATCTTGAAATTTGGCACAAAGGTGAAAGCAGGTGCTGGGGATGAGAAAAGGAAGTGTTTTCAAGTTTTGTACTTCAAGAGTAAGATGTACGGGGCCGACCATGTGATACCCAACAAAATCATGATAATTGTAATTTGTTGTCCAATTGAACCCTGAAATGTACATCTTTAAAAACAAAATGCTCTAATTCTGACCGTAACAGTCTTATATGCAAAATTTCGTGAGGGTAGGACGATAATTGTGACTTATATATAATACCCTAAAAATATGGTGTTGCGGGGTGTAGAAAAACTTCAAAAAAGGTGCAATTCAAAATTGCAAATCAAATTAAAAAAAATCGCATAAATAAATCGATAAAAAAAATTTTAAAAAAATAACAACAAATATTCACTTCCTTATTGTCACATTTTTATGCGATTTTCTTAGCTTTGATACTTTTCTGGCAAGAGACCAATCCGAATTGATGAGCAGCAGTTCTTGATATATAAGCAGAATAACTATTTCTTTATACCCTACAACACTATATGTTGGGGGTATTATTAGTTTGATTGGGCCAAAAATTATGTAACACCTCGAAATATTGATTTCCCACATAGGAAAGTATATATGGATCTTCCTATCTCGCCGAGCTGAGTCGATCTAGCTATGTATGTTCGTCCGTCCGTCTGTCCGTCTGTCCATGTTAATTTGTAATCACTCTACAGGTCGCAATTATGGCCCGATCTTCAAGAAATTCAGAATGGAGGTTGGGATAAGGTCAGAATAGAACCCTATTTCTTTTGGAGATGATCGCACAATATTTAGAGGTCGAAATGGACCAAAAACTGAAAAAATCCTGATTTTGCAGTTGCTCTACAGGTCGCAATTATGGACCAATCGACGCGGAAAGTAGCATGGGACTAAAGCTTCGGGCTGGGCAGAAGCCTTCCGATTTTGATGGTCATCGGGTAATATTTAGTGGTTGAAGAAGACTATAACATTTGTGTTAAATAAAAGTCAAATTTCCATTATACCGCTAATATTTTTAGTCCCGGCGAAATCATAAATAGACGAACAGGTCAATTCTGACCGTTACGTAGATGCCGATAGTAAATATATCGGATATATATAGCGAAATATATACAATGTGTATATACAAAGGAAAGGAATGTTAGATGGAATGCTTATATCTCAAGAATGGCTGGACTGATTTTGACAAATTTTGCCAATTCAGAACGCTCTCTTGACATAAAAAAGTAAAATCTAAAATAATCGCATAAAAATAAGTCAAAAATATAGATTTTGTTGTATTTTGTGACATTTTTTTATTTTTTCATATTTTTTATCTCATGCGATTTTTTCATTTTGACTTATAATATTAAGGTATACATTTTGTAATATTTTTCCACCTTACAACACAGGTTTGAGATATTGTATACAGATTGCAATTATCGTCCGATCCTCACGAAAAGGGCAGGGTTAGGCTCAGAAGGGCTAGGCCTATTGTTTTCAAAGATGTCCGCAATATATTTAGGGGTTGAAGTGGACCAACAACTAAAAATGTTCCTGATTTTGCAGCCGTTATAAAGGTCATAAAGAAACCAAAGGACACGAAATCTCGCATGAAGTTAGAGTTTAGGATAGCAGGTAGAATGGACCACTACTTTTGTCTGAAAAATACCAACATTACTTACAGGCGATAGCCGAAATACACAAAATGCGAACTTCTGCCTTTTTTGCTGATTTCGTTGACGAATATGGCCAAATATCGTAGACAAGAAGATCGTATAGAAGAGTCTAAATTTGGAGATACAGAGGGACCTCTTGCTTTTGGAGATGATCGCAAAATACGACGGAGTGCGTAAATATTGGGCAAATGTCCCTGGTCAAAATGATAAGGGTAATATCTGGGCAGTGCTCCGTCACATAATGTCAAGAGAGAAATCTTCCAAAATGGATTTGGACATAAGGGGGCTTCTAACATATTGTAGTGTTGTAGGGTATCACAGGGTCGGCCCCGCACGACTATAGCCTTTGCTTACTTGTTTAAATATATATTTTACATATTTTGGTATATATCCCATATCTTGGGTATCAGCTATCAGATGAGGTCTTTTAATGTATTTTTGATTTCGCCGGGATTAAGAATATTCGCATTTGCGATCATCTCCTAAAACAATAGGCTTCTATTCTGATCCTAACCCACCTCCATTTTTATTTCGTGGGGATCGGGCAATAATTGAAACTTGTAGCTCGATTAAAAATTAACATCGACAGACGGACGGGCGGACACACATAGCTAGATCGACTCAGTTCGGCGAAATAGGAAGATCCATATATATTTTCCTATGTAGTAAGATTAGTAATAGCTGCCACTTTGAAATTTACATTAACATTGACCTTTAGGACAAGGGTGGTATTTATTCTAAAACTTGTACATTTACGAGAAGTCCTAAAAATTGAAGTATTTTTTAAGCGGTCATTAGAACTTAACACTTTAACATTTGCATGATCATACTTGCTATGAAAATCCTAGATTTTTAGAATTCTTTCTTTTGGGGTAGGAAAAGAACCTAAAAGAACAAATTGATACAACCTAGTCATTATACGATCAGAATAAGCAATAACTTTAAGGTTTTTCAATGGATGAGATAAGGAGGGGTTTTTTGGAAATTCCCACTTTAATTGTACTAAAAGGTACATTATAGCTATTGTACAAAATACTTTGTACATACTTTTGAGTGCGGTTAAGGCGCTGGGAAAAACTAGCAATAAACAATCAATATTCAAAAATTACATATTTCCCAGCCGCCATAAAATACCACATGTGAACAATTCGGTGATCTTGTGCGCTGACGCATACGATAATGTGTTAGATAATAAAGGTTATGACCCACACGCACAGATATCGATGCGCTCAGTAGATGCACAAGATCACTTGAATGAGAAGTCAAACAGCCCTGCAATGTTCTCCATGCAATATTTGAATAGATAAGAACAATTGTGTGGCTGCGACTAGGTTAAGTTAGATTAGTTTCAGTAGTACGTAAGGAACATGTATTTTAAATAAAAACAGAATTGAAATAACACCCAAACCATTCGGTCGTGTTTCTTTTCTCACCAAAAACAGAATAGAGTTGACAATCGAAGGGGGAGATTGGACTCTATTCTACTCTACATTTGCTCCTTCGAGCCGGATCCAAAACAGAATTGAATCAACAGCCAAACCATTCGGTTGGTTTTCTCTTCTCATATCAGCTATTGATCGGCAAGATCTAGAACTCTGAAATTTTACATGAAGTTCACTCTAAACATAGATGAATTCGATAGGGTAGTATTTACGGAACTTCGAAATCTAAGCTACAAATAGTATAATATGATGATACATAGTAAGCGAACTAGAACATTAAAAATTTGCACGAAAATTGGACAGAATTACGTGGAACATTTAGATATAAAAAGTATTGATTAATGAAGAAGAGCTAGAATTATGAAATTATTCTTGGTAAAAGTCGGTATTTTTGGAATTTTGTACATTGAAGGAAGAAGAAATAAAAAGGTAAATTAGTACAATAGAACAATTTTGCATGGGATTAACACTTGGAGTAGTGGGATAATATAACAAATGATTTATGAAAAATATTTTTATAATGTTTTGAAGGTACTAATAGGTACAACACACGCATTGATTAATCTAAACAAAAAGTAGTAAAAAGGTAAGACATTTTTCGCTTTAAATTCGGAATTTTGCATGGGAAATATTCTTTATATCTATGGTGGGGAGTTGTCTCAAATGGGATTTTGGAAAATTCGTACTTCAAGGTACTAAAAGGTACAGCATTGTAAATTGTCAATAAGAGCTTGATCTTAAATATTTTGCACGAGGGTAACACTCCGTTGACAGAGTGAACAGTTATCTGTAGTACTGAAAGGTACTCATCGTTACGAGATGAATATTTGAAAATTCACGTGGGGTTCACACGTTTTGTTTAGTTATAAAATTTAAGAATATTGAGACTTTGTATCTTAGCGGTATGAAGAGTGCTGAAGGTACAACATTATTATTATTTTATTTATTTTAGCTCTGAGAGTACGACCTTGTACACAATATTTTAGGCTAAGAACCAAAATTCTGAGGCTGACTATGTACTTTTGTATTACTGGGACAAAATGCCAAATTCGTATAAAAAGGTCCAGAAAATGACCTAAAATATTTGTTTATATACCCCAAGCCAAGTTTTTGAGCTCTGCGTAAAATTATATGGGCAAATATTGGGCTAAATAAATTCATAATAAAAGTGTACGAAAAGTACTAAAATGTACTTAAAATTGAATACTTTGTATTGGACAAACGGAATGAGCTATAATTCTGAAATTTAGAATGAGAGTCAATGATGGAGTGCAGAAGGATTTTTTGTGTATTATGCAAACGGATAGAACTAAAAACTTGAAATTTCAAGGTTGAAAAATAGGTTAAGTATATAAAGGTGGTATTGGAAATGTGTACTAAGTATGCGAACTGTCCTAAATGTTACTATATTTGGAACAGTTAGGCTTAGGGTGGACGGATGGCACTGAAATTTTCAAGTTTTGGTATTGGGATCCCTTTTGGTGGTAGGTTTGTGACGTAGAGGTGGTTTGGGAAATATTATACATTTCTACAATTTATTATTGGGTGAACACGTAGTGCTTAAAATCTGACATTTGTTACTAGGGTCGCTGTTCATGTGCAGCTTGGATATATGGAGGGAAATGTGTACTATAATTGTATGAAAAATACTGAATGGTACGATATTTGGTACTGGGTAAAGGGTTAGAGATACAATTCTGAAAATTATGATATTTAGAATACTGATGCGGTGGTGTGCAAATGCGCCCAATATTTGTAGGAAAAGTTTTAAATGGTACTATATTTGAGATTTGGCGGTGGTGGCCTCTGGGAGAAGTACTTCTCCTCTGGGAAAAATTACTTTGATACTAGTAGCGTAGCCCGTCGTCATGGAAGTGGACGGATGAAAACAGCAACATCAGCAGAAATGGTTCGAAAAGTAAAGAAGCGACTTGATCGAAACCCGCGTCGCACTGGCCGAAAAATGAGTCGTGAGCTGAACATATCGCAATATCCCATTTGTCAAATATTGGAAAATGATCTCGGGGTAAAGCCGTTTAAATTGCAAAAAGTGCAAGAACTTACACCGCAACAGAAAAAAAAACAGAAAACAGACTCAAAAGAGCTAAAGAGTTGCTTCGCTTGGCCGAAAGTGGTGAACTGCCGATTTGGAACATTCGTTGTCCAGCAGCTTGTAAACAAACAAAATGTTCGTGTTTACTTGCCAATGACGTCAACTGAAAATTTGCACCTTCGCTTAGCCACCAGAACTCAAGCGCCGGCTATGCTGATGGTGTGGGCCGCCATAACAGCCGATGGTCGCTCTCCACTAGTATTAATCGACCGTGGCATCAGAATAAATGCATAATATTATCGCCAAAGTACTCTGGAGGGTGTATTAAAGCCTTGGGCACGCAAACATTTTGGCCGCAGACCTTGGACATTCCAACAGGACTCAGCCCCATCGCACTCAGCACGAGCCACCCAAGAATGGTTACAAAATGAGGGTCCTCGCTTCATTTCCAGCGCACAATGGCCACCAAAATCTACGGATACCAATCCGTTGGTGTCTGGAGTATTTTGGAAAGCAAGATTGGCACTAACAAATTCCAAAGTGTCGATCACCTCAAGCAAGCGCTTCGCCGGTAATGGGCCAAAGTACCTCAGAGCAACATTCGGTGTATGTAATAGTTTCATTGGCCGTTTGAAGGCCATAATTCGTGCCAAAGGTGACCAATTGGAACAAATCTAAACCTCTTCTAAAATTTGATACTATTTCCGACATTTCTTGCTTTCATTCAAAAAAAAAAAAAAATAAATAAAATAAAATAAAATAAATAAATAAATAAATAAAAAAATAAATAAAAAAAAAATTGTTGCAGTTTTTTATCTCACTCTGTATATGTGCAGTAACCGGGAAGCCTGGCAACCCCTTGTCCCTAGTGGCTACTTCTCTGATTTTTATGTTACCACTCAAGTTTGTTTTCACATAAATTCTCAAATAAATGGCATCTTGATGAATAAACAACATAAAAATCCACCAACCATAAAGTTTAAACAAATATTTTGAAATTTGTTTATAAAAAGCTTTTGTAGTTTTAATGATAGTCTATTGTGATAGCCATGAATACGATGGCCATGGTTTGAAAATCCGAACACAATTTCCATTGTGTGTGCCTATATTTGTGGTTTGCACAAGAAATGGAATAAGTCAAGATATGAGAAATTCGTAATACGAACAGATTTAGATATTGTAAATTGTAAATTTGATTTGTTGCAGAACCTACTAGTTTTTTAGTTTTTTCCGATATCATAAAGGGAAAATCGGTTATAGTAGTAAAAACTTTTACATTCTTACACTTCTGGAACCGACCATTCGTTGATGTAATAGTGTTGAGTATTTATGATAATGAGCCCCTTTTGTTCCAGTTCCTCCCGAAATTTGTAAAATTTGGACATGAGTTGTTTTTAGTTATAACGCCAAATCTATATATGGTCGCCTACGGCCGCAGTCATCAACCAAGCAACAACAAAAGTTTCCAACTCGCCATTTTCGCGGAAACCGCCATGGTTTTACGAGGCCAACAACCGCATAAAAAGGGGACATAACTGCCACAGCCTTTGTTCCAGGGGGCCAACAACCAAAAAGCTATTACCCCATTGACTATCACAAAAAAAACCTCCAAATACCTACACACATATACATATGAAAACACGTATATGTGTGTGTGGCAAATGTACTATGTACCACAGGCCATAAAAACAAAAAAAAAAAACTTATCCTTACCACAGGCATTCTACGATTCGCTGAAGTTGTAACTGATTTCGGCCCTATAGAATGCAACGGTTGTAACATTTTGCGATTGCGGTGCGTTGCGTTGCCGTCTGAACCGAACCATGTTACCGGAGCGAAATATTATGGAGACAATAAAACCATTCAAGTTTAGGTCCAGTGACAAAAAAAAACAGTGAAGAAGAGTCCCATTCATACAATGACTAGATAGGACAAGCAGAACACTGGTCTTTATAGGACTGGGAGTGTGTTTTTTCTAGCTTTAGATCTATTGTTATTGGAGGCAACATACTTTATGGGAAAAATTCCAAAACAAAAAGTTTGCAACTCTTCCTTTTTTTTGGGGTAAACACAAAACAACATATCGTTACGAGGAAAAATAATAAAAAAGTTGAAGTTAGTGTTTGGATCGGAATGGTATTTAAAAGCAACTGATATGGCAGATGGGTAACAAAAAAATATGTTAAAGGGAAATTAAATGACTATTTAAAGTTTCAAATATTGAAGTTCGCAAAAAAAAAAAAAAAAAACAGTAAAGAAAGTCTTAAAGTCGGGCGGGGCCGACTTTTTTATGGGAGAATTCAATCATACACGCTATGATTTAAATTTCAATGGACTAAATATGCCGAAGCATTTGTATCTTTTAAATTTGGAGTTGTATTGCCCATTTGATGCACAAATAATTTGAAATCGGATAAAGATATATATGGGAGCTATATCCAAATCTGAACCGATCTCGATAAATTTTGGCAAAGATATTTCTGAGCTGTATTTGATATATTTCCCTGAATATCGTTGTTACGGAGTGCATATTACGGCTGTGGGTAACAAGTACAACAAATCGGACGAACAATATATATGGAAGCTATAGCTATATCTGAACCGATCTTCATCAAATTTGACATATTAGCAACAAGACTCAATTCGGTCTTAAGTGCCAAATTCCATCCCATTTAGACAAATATTAGACGTTTGCGCACAATAAAAGGTAAATCGGACGAAGTTATATATGGAAGCTATATCCAAATTTGAACCGATCTCGATAAAATTTAGAAAAGGTATTTCTGAGCTGTATTTGATATATTTCCACAAATATTTTGGTTGCAGAGTGCATATTACGGCTGCGGAGGACAAAAATAACAAATCGGATGAACAATATATATGGGAGCTATTGCTATATCTGAACCGATTTCGATCAAATTTGGCAATTTTTTTAGGCCTAATTTGGGTGTATGTGCGAAATTCCATACAATTCGGGATGATATTACACGTTTGGTGCACAATAAAAGGCAAATCGGACGAAGATATATATGGGAGCTATATCTAAATTTTGACCAATTTCAATAGGGTTCGTTCTTGGGCCAAACAAATGATCTGCGCAAAATTTCACCTGGATCGGACAATAAATGCGATCTGTACTTTGTTTACAAAAATACATGGACAGACGGAGGGACGGACATGCATAAATCGACTCAGAATGTGATTCTATGCAGATCATCAAAGGAACTATGGGTCTATCTCGTTTCCTTTTGCCTGTTACAAAGAAATGCACAAAGACATAATACCCTGTGGTGTAGGGTATAATTAAGTTTTTCCCAAAAAAATCCTTTTCGTTTTCTATCAAAAAGACCTTATAGTCGTTTCTCTTAGAAGACCTTGTGTTCTTTTATCTGAGAAACCCTTTTGGTATTTTTTTCAGAAGACCTTGTTGTCTTTTCTCATAGAAATCCTTGTGGCCTTTTCTCCTAGAAGACCTTGTGGTCGTTTCTCATAGAAGTCCTTGTGATCACATCTTCCAGAAGAGCTTGGGGTTTTTATCTCTCTTAGAAGGCATTTTGGTCTTCTCTTGTAGAAGACATTATCTCTGTTAGAAGACCTTGTGGTTTCCTCTCTTGGAATTAATTTTAATATTCTTGCCAGAAGATCTTGTGGTTTTCTCTTAAAGATGACTTTGGGCTCTTTTATCAAAGAAGATCTTCTCACCTAAAAGATCTTGTGGCCTTCTTTCATAGAGGACTTTGTGTCTTCTCTCCCAGAAGACCTTTTGGTTATTTTTCTTAGAAGTCCTAGTGCTATTTTCCCCTAGAAGACCTAGTGGTTTTTTCTCAAAAAAATACCTTTTGGTATTCTTTCACAGAAGATCTTGTATTCTTTTCCCATAGAAGGCCTTGTGGAATATTCTCCTAGAAGGCCTTGTGGTCCTTTCTCCTAAGAAGAGCTTGGGGTTTTTGTGGACTTCTCTTGTAGAAGACATTCTCTCTGTTAGAAGTCCTTATGGTTTTCTCTCTGGGAAGACCTTTTAGTATTCTTCCCAGCAGACCCTGTGGTCTTCTCCGAAAGAAGACATAGGGCTCTTTTATAAAAAAAAATCTTTTCTCATAGAAGACCTTGTGGTCTTCTGTCCCAGAAGACCTTTTAGTCTTCTCTTCCAGAAGACCTTTTGGTCTTCTCTCTTCTTTCCAGAGGACCTTGTGGTATTTTATCATAGAAGACATTGTGGTATTTTTCTGTTAGAAACTATTGTGCTCTTCTGCCGTACAAGGCCTTGTACCCAAGACCTTTTGGAATTTTTCCCAGAAGACCTTGTGTTCTTCTCTCTTAAAAGACCTTTGGTCTTCTCTCTTAGAAGACCTTGTTGTTTTCTCTCCATTTTTGTTTTCTTTCCCAGCATACCTTGTGGTCTTTTATCTAAAAAGCCCTTGTGGTTTTCTCTCTTAGAAGACTTTTCTGTTTTTTTTTTATCTTAGAAGAGCTAGTGCTGTTCTCTCCCAAAACACCTTGTGGTTTTCTCTCTTTCTCTTGGAAGACCTTGTGGTCTTCTGTATAGAAGTCTTTGTCCTTTTCGACCTTGAAATACCTTTTGGTACCTTTTCCAGAATACCTTGTGGTATTTTTATGACCTACACCACATAGTGGTAAGTGTATTATACCTTTGTGCGTTTGTTTGTAACATGGAGAAGGAAGCGAGATAGACCCACAGTTACTTCTGAAAATCTTCATAGAATCACTTTCTGAATCTATTAATGCAGGTCGCATTTATTAACCGATTAAGATGAAATTTTCCAAATATAGCTCCCATTTTCATCTTCAACCAATTTCAGGTAAATTGTCCCGAATGGTCAATATCAGTCCAAACGACCTGAATTTTGGCACATCTGACCGAATTCAAACTAGAAGCAAGCAACATCAAATTTAGAGAAAATCGGTTCAGATATAACTATTGTGCACATATATAAGTTTCATCCGATTTCACATGAGAAATATACAATAATCTTTGGTTCCAGATATCAGATACAGCTCAGAAATAAGTGTTTAAAATTTTGTGAAGATCGTTTTAGATTTGGATATGTCTCCCATATACATCTTTATACGATTTCAGGTTTATTGTGCACCAAATGGCTTTCACTTCCGATGGAATTCAGCCTAAAAGCAAGTGCTTCAAATATTTATATTTATGGATTTTTATAGTCCCTTACATACGTAATGTGCACTCCACAACAATGATATTTTATACCGGACATCGGATGCAGCTCGAAAATACCTTTGCCAAATTTTATCGAGAACGGTTCAGATTTTATATAGCTTCGATATCTATCCGATTTTACGGTTTTTGCTCACCATATATGTAATATCGTCCCAAATTGAATAGATTTTTTTCATATTCAGCCGAACTTTAACCTTTGGTGAAACTCGGTCCGGTATATCTATTGCTGCAATAAATATTTTTTAATATAATCCTTATCGAAGTCATATCATGCACTATACCGTAATGTAATTTGCTTCATAGTTGGTATGATCTACTTGACATAAATTCCCAATATAAGTTTTTTTGTTACGTGAGCTCTACGAATAGTGGTGTAGGGTATTATATAATCGGCTCCGCCCGTCTTATAACCTTCCTGGCTTCTTAGAAGTTCTAGTGATATTTTCTCCTAGAAATCCTCATGGTATCCTCTCTAAGTAGACCATTTGGTCTTCTATCATAAAAAATCTTGTCGTCTTCTGTGGAAGAATGCCGGCCTACGATGAGAGAAGTTCTCGTGGTCTTCTCTCACAGAAGACCAACTGGACATGTATGAAAGTAGACTTTCTTATCTTCCATTTTAACATTAAAGACTTCCTCGCCTTGTAGGGAAATGCCTTCTTCCATTCCATAGCATTCCTAGCAGCAATTATTTTCCCATTCATATTTACAGCTTAGATGCCACACAACAATAAAGTTGCATTGTTTCCAATGCCTTTTTATCGCTTCCCATAGCGATTTGCTGGGACACACCATGAATATTGTGGCAACAAAGTCATTGTTATCAATGCTATCAATTTACAGGCTTTTCGTAAGCCATGAAGTTCGTGAAGAACTCAAATCACACACAACAGCGATTGGACGACCATCCAACCGGATATAAAAGAGACACATGAACGAGCATTTGTATCTATGTGTTGAATAGGGCTAGAGGATGATGGCGGATTTTTTTTACAGTTAACCGGCCTTGAATGGCAACTAATCCGCCATTGTAATGTTAAACAATTGAAATCATTATGTCAATGTTTTCCACATTTACTCTCTCATACTCATATTCCACATCTCTCTCTTTCCTACTCATAATATGCTGGATAGATGAAATTGTATTGCAAAAGACATTATATATTTACGGGCGCACCATTTCAATGAACTGTTGCAGCCGTCCTTATTAGGGACATGTTTGGCACATTTATCCTTTCATTACTAAATAAGAATAATTTCCAAATTTTAATAAAAAAAATTAAAAAAGGTATACATATTATCTATAAAACAAGTAAGCAAAGGCCAGAGTCGTGCGGGGCCGAACATGTGATACCCTACAACACTACAATATGTTCGAAGTTCCCTTATATATAAATCCATTTTGGAACATTTTGTTTTTGAAATAATGTCAAAGAGCCCCGCCCAGAGGTTACTCTTACTTTTTTGACCCGAAGAATTTGACCAATATTTACGCACTCCGTAGTGTTGTTAAGTATTCAAAACAATTTCACACGAAAGTTTTGGTATATTTTAAAGCTAAATATTATCCAATGGTCGTCCTCCTTAACTCTCTCCTGATGCGAAATTCCGTGTCGATTAGTTTTCAATTGTGGCCTCTAGAGCGACTACAAAATTAGAAAAAAAAATTTTTTTAGTCTATTTGCAGCACTAAATACACATCTTAAGAACAATAGGCTTTAATTCTGACACTAACCCTACCCCCATGCAAAATTTCGTGTGGATCGGACGATAATCAATTCATTTACATATGTATTGTAACTATTTTGCTATATATTCGATTTCATGGCTATCAGCATCACTTTAATGGCCAGAAGTTATCTTTAAATTTATTTATGATTTGGCTGGGATTAAAAATATTTGCGGTTTAGTTGAAATTTTCCTATTTTCTTACATAAAATTTATTGTCTATTTTACCCGCTAATTATTGTCCGATGGTCACCCAAATTGGTAGGTCTTTGCCCACTCCTAAACTCTAACTGCATGTAAATTTTCGTTTACATTTCAACCCCTAAAAATCGTGCGATCATCTCCAAAAACAATAGGGTTCTATGGTGACCATAACCCCACCTCCATTTTCAATTTCGTGAGGATCGGTTCATAATTGCGAATTGTAACTTGATTAAAAATTAACATGGACAGACGGCCGGACGGACATACATAGCTACATCGACTCATGTCGGCGGGATAGGATATATAATTTCTTATGTGGGAAACCAATATTTCGAGGTGTTACATAATTTTTGGCCCAATCAAACTTATAATACCCCCAACACATAGTGTTGTAGGGTATAAAAAATATCTCTTTTTGTTGAGAATCTCTCTCTCTTTATATTTTTACACCCTCCGTTTGTAACATATAATGATACCACCCTTTTTTCGATATTTTGGTGATTTAAGCGGTATTTTTTCAAATTTGGTATTTGAAGTTCGTAATGGATATTTCAGCCTATGACAGAAAATTATCTGTGCCGGTCCACGTCTTCGTATAACCCTCATACAACGGTACCTCCCGATATTCGGTGCTTTGATGAATTTAGCGATATTATTCACCGGAGTGGTTTCAAATTTGCTATTTAAAATTCGTAATGGATACTGCAGCCTATATAATGGTACCTGTCTATATTCGGTATTTTCATGGTTTAAGCTACATTGTTCACCCAATTTTTTCAAATTTTGCATTTGAATATTGTAATGGCTTATGACAAAAGTTGCATATGAAGAGCCATGTGGTCATACAGGGTGAGATACAAAAAAAAAAAAAAAAAAACTGAAACATAGTCAAACGCCATAATTCTTACATTTTTATACCCTACAACACTATGTGTTGGGGGTATTATAAGTTTGATTGGGCCAGAATTTATGTAACACCTCGAAATATTGGTTTCCCACATAGGAAAGTATATATGAATCTTCCTAGCTCGCCGAGCTGAATCGATCTAGCTATGTGTGTCCGTCCGTCCGTCTGTCCGTCTGTCCGTCTGTCCATGTTAATTTGTAATCACTCTACAGGCCGCAATTATGGCCCGATCTTCACGAAATTTAGAATGTAGGTGGGGTTAAGGTCAGAATAGAACCCTATTTCTTTTGGAGATGATCGCATAATATTTAGGGGTTGAAATGGACCAAAAACTGAAAAAATCCTGATTTTGCAGTTGCTCAACAGGTCGCACTTATGGTGGCCTCTTGGCAGGAAAGAAAAAACGCCTAAAAAATTGCATAAAAATATCTCTCTAAATATGAAAATATTGATTTTGTAAAATTTTCTCATATTTTTTCAATTTTGTCATATTTTTGGCATATTTTCATTTTGAATTAAACATTTGGTTATATTTCTACAGCTAACAAAACTAAGTAGTTAGGATTTCAGGATATCATATACAGATCGCATTTATGGCCCGATCCTTACGAAATTTTGCATGGGGATAAGATGAGGGTCAGAATAGAAGCCTACTCTTTTTGGAGATAATCGCCATATATTTAGGGGTTGAAATGGACAAAAAAAACTGCAAAATTGTCAGCAAGTCGTAATTATCGCCCGATCGCATTTGAATGGAGGTTACCGGACATTGCAAAAGCCAAATAGTTTTGGATGGCCATCCAAAAATATTCAATGTGTGAACTAGTTTGCCAACTTTTGTAGACAAAATACGAAAATGTCCATTCCAGAGACTTTTTCGAGAATTAACAAATACAGGAAAGACGCACTTCTGACAATTTCGTTAAGGCTGATTTCGTTGAAGAATATAGTCAAATGTCTGTATCTCATATAGATGCGTTTCAGCCAAAAACCAATATAAAAAAATATTGGTTCCAGATCTAGGAAGACCATTTACGTGCAACATCTACCTATAAATTGGAAATGAGCAAATTAGTTCAAGTTTCTATTATTCGAAAATTAGAACGAAACCTGATGGTTTTATTTTATTATTTGTCACAATATCTTGTGGAATTCTTTCGAGTATATGGCCTATATAAACTGTATCATTTATTAGAGTGTTGTAGGGTATTCAACGGTCGGCCCCGCTCGACTGTAGTCTTTGCTTACTTGTTTTAAATGTTATTGAATGAAAGTAAACAATGTCGGAAATAGCCTCCAATTTTAGAATAAGTTTAGATTTGTTCGAATTGGTCACCTTTGGCACGAATTATGACCTTCAAACGACCTATGAAACCGTCACAACCTGCCCGAATGTGTCTCTGCGGTACTTTGGCCCATTCCCGGATAAGCGCTTGCTTGGTATTCGCAGAGTTTGGTGGCCATTGTGCGCTGGAAATGAAGCGAGGAAACACATTTTGTAACCATTCTTGGGTGGCGCGTGCTGAGTCCTGTTTGAATGTCTAAGGGCTGCGGCCAAAATGTTTGCATGCTTTAATATATGGCATTTATTCTGATGCCACGGTCGATTAATACGAGCGGAGAGCGGCTATCGGCTGTTATGGCGGCCCACACCATCACCATGGCCGGCGCTTGACTTCTGGTGGCCAATCGAAGGTTCAAATTTTCAAATTTGCAAGTAAACACGATCATTTTGTTTGTTTACAAACTACTGTACCACGAACATTTTCTCGTCGGAGAAAACCAAACTCGGCAGTTCACCACTTTCAGCCACGTCGGGCTACGCTACCAGTATAACGGTAACGAGCAATGGTACGAGAAACAACAAATTTATTCACATTTAAATGCTGGAGTGCTCTAACGATAGCCACCTGGGGTTTTCCAGCCAAATATAAAGAAATCACACTATCAAGCTTGAATTCCATCACGAATAACTTGTTGTTCTGGAAAATTCTCACCAAAATGCTTTTGTACTCTTGTAAACAATATAATGAGCTGTAACTGGAATAAATTTAACAGCTGTCTGACGAGTGGCTTAGAAATGACAGCAGTCTGAAGGTGGTTGCAGTTTTTTCATCTCCTTCCTTTCATCCTTTCAATACTAAAAACGAATAATTTCGAAATTTTAATAAAAAATGTAAACATAAGTTGGTACACATATTATCTATAAAAAATTTCCTCTCTCCCCCTTCTTTTTGCTGAGAATCTCTCTCTCTCCCTCTCTTTAATTTTTTTTCATACAAATTAATTGATGATTGCCATTCAATGGATCAATATAAATTTAATGAGTCTTGGTTCTTATCAGAAAAGTCCATATTTATTCAACTCTATTGGCATTTGTATTTATTTTTTATTTTGAAATTGTCCATTTAAATTGTTGTAATTTAGTTTTTGTTTTTCATGTCCAACATTCAGTTTGCTAACGATGCTATTATTAAATAGCAAACAAAAAACACCCAATCACACACATTTGTTAAATACCTAGAAATTAATCATTAAATAGTGATGCATCATTATTGGAATGCCATTATTTTGAGTTGGAAATTGAAAATCGAAGCACACAAAAAAAACTGAATAAAATTTAATTGGATTAAATAAACATATATCAAGCTGGCTCAGCTTAATCACACATATAATTGTGTTTATTTATTATTTATTGACAACAACAACAGCAATAAAAACACTAATTATGAAGGCTGTATTAGATGGGATTTTCAGTGATAAAGTGATGTTCAATTTTTAGAATGGTTAAAAATAAAACTGGCAATAGTTATTAGGTGGATTATTTTCGTTTATTTGTTTATAAATTAAATATTTATTTTGTGAATTATTTTTTTTAAAATTGAAATCAAATAGCAAATAGAAATTAAATTTATAATTTAAAATAATAATAGAAAAAATAGAAATTTATTGTTTTAAATACCCCAGCAGTTTCAAAAGGGAAAGTTGGGAATGAATAACAAGTTAACAAGCTGTAAGTTCGACCGGGCCGAACTTTGAATACCCTCCACCATTTGCAAAGAATTTGGCAATCGTTAAAAATTCTGTTAAATTCTTAACACTACCGAATGTAGCCGACGTGGACCTGCATAGGCAACTTTTGCCATAAGCCATACCATTATATGGTATGGAGGGTATAAAAATTGTACTAGGTGACAAATTCGATCTCCTGATCTGATTTTATTGTATACATACGTATACTATAATATACGTATACATAAATAGTATACGCCTACGCACCAAGATTGACCCTCGTGCAAAATTTCAAGATTCTAGCTTCAGCCGTTTATTCTGGTGGTTGATTTTCAATTAGTCATTTATTTGTTTCACTACTCGTTTATATTTACAATTTTTTTAGGCCTCGTAGATTTTTAATGGATATTTTAATCTGCCAGAGTTTTAAATGTTTGGACTCGTGACTTTTTAAGGTATTTTCGTGATCTTAGAAACCATGAGCCTGTATAATTCTTTCGGATACCTTGAACTTATATATTTTTCGAATTCCTTGAGTTATATGATTTCTTTTCGACTCGTGATTTTTTAACGATATTTTCAGGACATGTGCATTCCTATTTCTTATTCTGATATTTTGTCGGACTCGTAAATATTTAATGATTTTATGGGCGTTAGTGGATTTCAGTATTTTTTTTTTTTTTTGACTCGACTGTTTTTAAGTGTTTATTTCAGACTCCTTGATTTTGAATTAATTTCATATTTGTGGATTTTTTTTTTTTTTTTTTTTTCTTTTGTTTCGGGATTTTATATTCATTTAATTGTTTTGTTGGTTTGTGTGGATCCTTTGAGTTCTTGATCCTTCTTTTTTTATAACTCTCTAACTTGTTACTGCCAAGTGTTTTTATACCCACCACCATAGTAAGGAGGGTATATTAAGTTTGTCATTCCATTTGTAACACCTCGAAATATACATTTTAGACCCCACAAAGTATATATATTCTTCATCAGCATAAAATTATATGTCGATTTATGCTGATGAATATTTAATGATTTTTTTGGACTCCTGCACTTTTAATTCGGGCTCAAGAATTTTCAATATTTATACCCTACACCACAAGGTGTAAGCAAAAGAAAACGCGGCAGACCCATAGTTCCTTTTGATGATCTGCAGAGAATCACATTCTGAGTCGATTTATGCATGTCCGTCTGTCCATGTATTTTTGTAAACAAAGTACAGATTGCATTTATTGCCCGGTCCAGATTAAATTTTGCACAAGTCATTTGTTTGACCCAAGGACGAATCCTATTGAAATTGGTGAGAATCGGTTCAAATTTAGATATAACTACCATACATATCTTAAATCGATTTTGGGTTAATTGTGCACCAAATGGCAAATATCACTCAAAATGACCTAAATTTTGGCACATCCGGCCGAATTCAGTCTAGAAGCTAATACTTCAAATTTGGAGAAAAATCGGTTCAGACGTTTCATGTTTTCTAGAATATTTGTTTCATCCGATTTGGAGTTTCTGGTCCCTCAGTGCGTAATATGCACTCCACACGAATGATATTTGGTACCATATAACTTATGGAGCTCGTAAATACCTCTGTCAAATTTTATTGATATCGAATCATATTAGGATATAACTTCCATATATATCTTCAATCGATTTTTGGTTAATTGTGCACCAAATGACCAATATCAGTCCAAATGATTTCCAGATATAGCTATAGCTCCCATACATAAGCTTCATTCGATTTGGGGTTTACGCATGTGAGGTAATATGCACTACATAAGAATGCTATTTGGTACCAGATATCAGAGACAGTTCAGAAATAAGTGTTAATATAGCTCCCATATACATCTTTATCCGATTTCAGCATTTTTGTGCTAACATCAGTCCAAATGGACAGAATTTTGGCACTTTCGATGGAACTCAGGCTAAAAGCATGTGTTCCAAATTTTAGTGAAAATCGGTTCAGACATAGCTATAACTCTTATAAATATGTATGTTCCATCCGAATTGGTGTTAAAGTCCCTCACATGCGTAATATGCACTCCACAACAATGATATTTGATATTTGATACTGGACACTAGATACTGCTCGAAAAGACCTCTGCCAAATTTTATCGAGATCGGTTCAGATTTTTATACAGCTTCGATATACATGTTCAGCCGATTTTACGGTTATCGCTCACCATATATGTAATATCAACCCAAATTGAATAGATTTTTCATATTCACCCGAATTTTACCATTTGTTGAAACTCCGTCCGGGGCCTATAGCTCCAATAAATTTTTTTTAACATAATTCTTATCGAAGTCGTATCATGCACTATACAACAATGTTATTTGGTTCATAGTTGGTAGGGCTTACTTCACATTCACGGGTAGTGCAAATACGCATAGGTATCATACAGTTGCCCCCTCCCGACTTTTGACCTTTCCTTTCCTTATTTATTTGGACTCGATTATTTTTAACAATTTATTTCAGACAACTGGATTTTTAAAAAATTTCGAACTTGGGAATTTTTTAGTTATTTATTTTTTTGGTTTGTAGAAACTAATAATTTTTTAGTTTCGTGAATCTTTAGTGGTCTTGAAGATTGCCTAACTTGTTACTGCATAGTGGTTTTTGATAAAACCTTGATTTTTGAATAACTTTTTTGGCCTGATGGCCTTCTTGGACTTCTCGACTTTTAATTCGGACTCAAGAATTTTATTTGTCAGTGGATATATATGATTTTCTTCGAACACGTGGCGTATGGGGGAAATTTTAAATTTTTTTTGGACTGCCGAATACCTACATATTATAAGTTTGGTTGGACCAAAATTATGTAACACCTCGAAATATTGGTTTCCCACATAGGAAAGTATATATGGATCTTCCTATCTCGCCGAGATGAGTCAATCTAGCTATGTATGTCCGTCCGTCCGTCCGTCCGTCTGTCCATGTTAATTTGTAATCAAGCTACAGGTCGCAATTATGAACCGAAATTGAAAATAGATGTAGGGTTATGGTGAGAATAGAACCCTATTGTTTTTGGAGATGATCGCACGATATTTAGGGGTTGAAATGGACCAAAAACAGAAAAAATTCCTGATTTTGCAGTTGCTCTACAGGTCACAATTATGGACCAATCGAAACGGAAGTTAGCATGGGACTAGAACTTGGAGCTGGGCAGAAGCCTTACAATTTTGATGGACATCGGACAATCTTTAGTGGGTGAAATAGACCATAATTTTTGTGTTAAACAAAAGTCAAAATTTCCATTAAACCGTGAACATTTTTAATTTCGTCAAATCTGACCGTTATGTAGATGCCGATAGTAAATATATCGGATATATATAGCGAAATATATACAATGTGTATATACAAAGGTAGGGGATGTTAGCTAGAATGCTTATATCTCAAAAATGGACCGATTCTGACAAATTTTGTAAATTTAGAACGCCCTTTTGGCATGAAAGTATAAAATCCAAAAAAAAAAAAAAAAAAAAAAATATCGCATAAAAATATACCAATAATGATGTTAATATGGATTTTGTAGTATTTTGTGACATTTTTTTAATTTTTCATATTTTTTATCGCATGCGATTTTTTCAATTTGACTTATAATATTGAAGTGTATATTTTGTAATATTTTTGCACTTTACAACACAGGTTGGGGTTATTATTTATATACAGATTGCAATTATAGTTCGATCCTTACGAAATTTTTGACAAAGGTAGGGTTAGGCTCAGAAGGGCTTCAAAAATGTCCGCAATATATTTAGGGGTTGAAATGGACCAGCAACTCAACATGTTCCTGATTTTGCAGCCGTTACAAAGGTCACAAATAGAAACCAAAGGACACGAAATCTTGCATGAAGTTAGAATTTCAGACAGCGGGTAGAATGGACCACTACTTTTGTGTGAAAAAATACCAACATTACTTACATGCGATATGCGTAATACACAATAGGCGAACTTTTAGCTTTTTTATGCTGATTTCGTTTACGAATATAGCCAAATTGCTTTTGGAGACGATCGCAAAATATTGAGGGGTTCGAATGAACCAAAAACAGAAAAAAAATCCTGATCACACAATTGAAGCCAATCCACACGCCTGAGAAGATAGTTAAGCACAGTGAAGAATTCTAGCATTTTGGATGACCATTGGATTATATTTAGCTGTAAAATGGACAACAAAAATTAAGAGCACGACGGAGTGCATAAATATCGGGAAAATGTCCTTGGTCAAAATGCTAAGGGTAATATCTGGGCAGTGCTCCGTGACATAATTTCAAAAACAAAATCTTCCACAATGGATTTGGATATAAAGGGACTTCGAACATATTGTAGTGTTGTAGGGTATCACATGGTCGGCCCCGCACGACTATAGCCTTTGCTTACTAGTTTTAAAATAAAAAAGGTTTATTTCCGCAATCGATGATGTTTTATTGATTTTCTTCGTACTCTTGAAGTTTTAAATTTTCGGATTTCGGAAGATTTTTTTCATCATTGTGGATACTCAAATAATGTTTTTTCGACTTGTTGACTTCTTTATTTACTTTTGGTGAAATTTGAACGAATATTTTTCCTACCTTACAGTGTTCTTTTTAAATTATTTTTTTCTAAAGCCTTTACTAGTTAATTTTTAAATTAAAGAGCATCAGTATTTTAATGATTTTTTCCAAGACCTATCAGACTTTATTTCGTGGATTTTAAATAAACCCTTTCTAGACCTAGTAGTCCTTGACTCGAGAATTTGTAAATCATTTGTCTTAGAGGTCTTTCAGACCTAATTTCTTGGATTAAAGTGTATTTTTTTTGCGAAGTATCAGACTTTCTCAAAATGGATTTAATTTTTTTCACTCTTATCACATAAGCTATACCGAATTTTAGTTCACTAATCATACATAGAAAACGAATTGTTGAAATATGAATTTCTTCCCTCTAGAGTCCATGGTTTCCATTCTCTCATCTCTTGTGTTGTTATTTCCACTCACAGCTTCAAGCATTCCATCGACCATTTCATCATCAAAATACTGACTGACGTCATTCGTGTCGCTATTATTTATCGATCAAATGCTCGAACAATATAAGAAATACATCAAAATGTAAATTAATATCGCACCATGGATGTTATTCTGCCAAACGGAGACAAAGTGAAAGGCATCACGAAAAGTTGCATGGAATGAAAACTATATTTCACCCCCAAAAGCGGAAATAAAATATTCATTCTTTTTATTTCTTATTAAAATTCACACTTGAAGGGATATATGGAAATGGTCACAAGCTAAGCAAACATGTTGTTTTCATAGAGTTGTCGTCCTGAGTGTGAGTGTGTTAGGGAAGATATTATATGAGTGTGTATGGCTATAAATCGATCATAGGAAATAGCTATAAACAATGGGATGAATGGCAAGAAATATAATGTATTTAATGGTATTTAGAAATACATACTTCATGAAAAAATAGAAAAAACAAGTAAGCAATGGCCATAGCCGTGCGGGGCCGACCATGTGATACCCTACAACACTACAATTTGTTTGAAGTCCCCTTATGTCCAAATCCATTTTGGAAGAATTCGCTTTTGAAATTTTGTCACGGAATACTTCCTAGATATTACCATTTGCATTTTGACCAATATTTACGCACTCCGTCGTGCTGTTAGTTTTTGTGATCCATTTTACAGTTAAATATAATCCAATAGTCATCCAAAATGCTAGAACTCTTCTTTTTAGTTGTTGGTCCATTTCAACCCCTAAATATATTGCGGTCATCATTGAAAAGAATAGGCCTAGCCCTTCTGAGCCTAACCCTACCCATGTGAAAATTTTCGTGAGAAACGGACGATAATTGCAATCTGTGTATAATAACCCAACCTGTGTTGTAAGGTGAAAATTGTATAAGTCAAATTGAAAAACTCGCATGCGATAAAAAATGAAAAATTAAAAAAATGTCACAAAATTCTGCAAAATCTATATTAACATCATTATTGGCGTCTTTTTATGCGTTTTTTTTTTTAGATTTTATACGTTTATGGCAAGAGGGCATTCTGAATTGACAAAATTTGCAAAAATCGGCCCAGCCAATCTTGGGATATAAGCATTCTAGCTAACATCCCCTTCCTTTGTATATATACATTATATATATTTCGCTATATATATCCGATATATTAACTATAGGAATCTACATAACGGTCGGAATTGGCCTGTTCGTCTATTTGTGATTTCGCCGGGATTAAAAATATTCATGGTTTAATGGAAATATTGACAAATTTTATGGTCTGTTTCACCCACTAAATTTTACCCGATAACCATCAAAATTGGAAAGCTTCTGCCCAACCCTAAGCTCTAGCTCCATACTAACTTCCGCCATAGCTAGCTCCAAACTAACTTCCACCCCTAAATATTATGCGATCATCTCCAAAAGCGATAGGGTTGTATTCTGGCCCTAGCCCCACCTCCATACTAAATTTCGTGCAGATCGGGCCATAATTGCGACCTGAAGAGTGATTACAAATTAACATGGGCAGACGGATAGACGGACGGACGGACATACATAGCTAGATCAACTCAGCTCGGCGAGATAGGAAGATCCATATATAATTTCCTATGTGGGAAACGAATATTTCGAGGTGTAATTTTTGTCCCAATCAAACTTATAATACCCCCAACACATAGTGTTGTAGGGTATAAAAATAGAACGTTGCGAATCCAAATAACATATATTGAAGTCGGCCTCAAGTGCGTGATGATTAGAAGTAATATTATAAGTCGTAAAAATATACACCAGGTTTTTACCATTATATGTCTTATAAGCAGAAGGACCTTTCAAGAATTGTAGAGAAGATAAATGAGGAACTAACGTATTGAGGACAAAATATCATTCAATAAACTGTCTAAAGTCATTCAAGTAAGCAAGAACTGCTGTAAATATATTTAAAAAAAAAATATGATTTTTGACCATGTAGTCCTTAAAAGAAATCCTGGATTTTGGCTAGAAATCTTAAAACAAAAATCAGAGGGTTCAGGTATCAAATATCCTTGTTGTGCAGTGCACACTACGCATATGTTGGGACTTTAACGCCGAATCGGATGAAACATATATATCTGAACCTGAATTTGAATTACTTGTTTCTAGGATGAATTCAGTCCGAATTGAAAAAATAATCAGTTCATTTGGGCTGATATAGGAGGGTTCGTCCTTGGGTCAAATAATTTTTTTTTTTTGAAAATTTCATCTCAATCGGATAATAATGCGACATGCATTTTGTTCACAAAAATACATGGACAGACGGACTGACATGCATAAATCGGCTCAGAGAGTGATTTTATGAAGATCCTCAAAAGTAACTATGCGTCTATCTAGCTTCCTTCTCCATGTTACAAACGAATGCACAAAGACTAAGGGTATTATGTCTTTGTGCATTTGTTTGTAACATGGGTTGTGTAGGATATAAATCTACGAAAAAAAATCCATTAAAACTTCAGAATGGCCTTTTGGCAGAAAAGAATAAAATCTAAAATATCCATAAAAGGTGCTAATAAAAAATGTGCACTATCTTTCAGGTCGCTATTATCAAATCACTATGGTCTGATCCTCTTAACATTTTGCAGTGGGATAGGGTAAAGATCAGAATAGAAGTCTATAGTTTTGGAAGATGTTCACAAAATATTTAGTTTAGATTATTTAGATTTTGGAGTCGTTCTACAGTTCTCGTCTAAGGACCAATAGACAAGGCATATTCTATTAAAAATGGATTCAGATTTGCAGACTTAACCCCAAATTAAAGGGTTGTAGTGTAGCAAATGGTCGACCCCGCACGGCTACAGCCTTTGATTATTTGTTCTACCTTCCACCATAGTATGGAGGGTATATTAAGCTTGTCATTCCGTTTGTAATACCTCGAAATATACATTTTAAAACCGCACAAAGTATATATATTCTTTATCAGCATAAAATTCTATGTCGATTTAGTGATGCTCGACCGTCTGTGGAAATCACTCTAGCTTACGAACGAAATGAAGTAGGTTGGTATTGAAAATGGGCTATGTAGGTCCACCCCTTCGTATAGCCCTCATATAACGGCAACTCCCAATATTCGGTATATCAGTATCTCCCTATATTCGGTATTTTGACGATTTTAGATACAATACTCACCGAAATTGTTTAAGATGTCGTATTTGAAGTTCGTAATGGATTCTATAGCCTGTGACAGAGAAATTTCCGTGATGGTCCAGGTCTTCGCACAGCTCCGATACACTGGTACCTCCCTATATACGATATTTTGATGATTTTAGCTACATTATTCACCGTTTATTTCAAGTTTCGAATTTAAATATGGTAATGGCTTATGACAAACAAAGCCTATGTTGGTCCACGTCGTATACACCGAAATATAATTTTTAATGGATTTATTTTTTTGAAAATTTACAAATTCGTTCCAAATGGTGGAGTTATTGAAAGTTCGGCCCAGCCCAACCTAGGGTTTTTCTTACCTGTTATTATTTCAATTTTTTTTTAATTTTTTACTTCTCGGATTCGTGATTTTTAAATAATTTTTTTATTCGTATGATTTTCCGATCTTCTAGATTTTTAATTATTTTTTTTTTTTTTTGCAATCGTAGAATTTATGAAGATTTGTTTCAGTCTTCTGTATGCTTAACGATTTGCTGGCATTGTTTGTAAACTTTAAATTATTTTTGAACTACAATATTTTGAATAAATTTTAATCAATTTTCCGAAGTGCCGATTTTTATGACTTTTTCAGACTCTTTGATTTTTAATGATTTCCTGAACTTCTGCTCTTTTAATGAGTTGTTTTCGGATTTATAATTTTTTAATTTTTTTTTTTGCTTCTGGATTTTTTTATTATGAATTAAAGACTTTTTGCCGAGTGTCAGAAGAATTATTAGACCTTCTCTAGTTCATTTTTTATCAAATCAAAATTGTGGACATTCAACTATTTTTTTCGATTTTTTAATGGATTATCATACCTTAACTCGTGGATTGCCCAAGGATTTAATACACCCTCCAGAATATGTTCGCGATAATATTCGGCATTTATTTTGAGGCCACCGTCGATTAATACGAGCGGAGAGCAGACATCGGCTGTTATGGCAGCCCATCACCATCGCCGCCGCTTGAGTTCTGATGGCCATTGTGAGCTGGAAATGAAGCGAGGAACCTAATTTTGTAACGATTCTTGGGAGGCGCGTTTTGAATGCGATGATGCTGAGTCCTGTAGGAATGTCCAAGGTCTGTGGCCGAAATGTTTGAGTGCCCAAGGCTTTTATACCATCCAGAATATTTTCGCGATAATATTCGGCATTTATTTTGATGCCACCGTCGATTAATACGAGCGGAGAGCAACCATCGGCTGTTATGGCGGCCCACACACCAACACCATGGCCGGCGCTTGAGTTCTGGTGGCCAACCGAAGGTGCATATTTTCAGCTCACCTCTATGGCAAGTAAACACGATCATTTTGTTTGTTTACAAACTGCTGGATAACGAAAGTTTTCTCATCGGAGACAATCAAATTCGGCAGTTCATCACTTTCGGCAAAGCGAAGCAACTCTTCAGCTCTTTTGAGTCTATTTTCTTTCTGTTGCGGTGGCACTTTTTTAATTTGAATGGTTTTACCCCGAGTTCATTTTTAAATATTTGCCGAATGAAATATTGCGATATGTTCAGCTCACGAGCTATTGTTCGGCCACTGCGACGCAAGTTGCGATCAAGTCGCTCCTTTACGTTTCGAACCATTTCTTCTGATGTTGCTGTTTTCTTCCGTCCACTTCCTTGATGTCGGGCTACGCTACCAGTATCACGGTAACTAGTGATGGTACGAGACACAAAAGATTTATTCAAATTTAAATGCTAGCGTGCTCTAACGTTAGCCACTTGTAGTTTTCCAGCCAAATATAAAGAAATCACACTAACACGCTTGAATTTCATCACGAATAACTTATTTTGTGGAAAATTCTCACCAAAATGCTTTTGTACGCTTGTAAACAATATAATGAACTGTCACTGGAAAAAATTTAACAGCTGTCGGACGATTGGCTTAGAAATGGCAGCAGTATGAATTTGATTGTAGTTTTTTCATCTCATGATATTTGCGATCATCTAGTTTGAGTTTTTTTTTTTTGCTAGACTTGTTAATTTTAAATTATTTTTGTACTACAATATTTTGAATAAATTCTAATTATTTTTCCGAAATGTCGATTTTTATGACTTTTTCAGACTCTTTGATTTTTAATGATTTCCTGAACTTCTGCTCTTTTAATAAGTTGTTTTTGGATTTATGACTTTTTATTTATTTATTTTTTTTCTTTTTTGTTTGGCTCCTCGCCTTAACTTCAGGATATTTTAATTCTGAATTAAAGACTTTTTTTAATTTGATTTTTTAAATCTTTAAAATAACTATCAGACCTTCTCTAGTTAATTTTTTTAAGTATTATTTGCATATTAGAACGTAATGCCTGATTCTATATTGAGTCTCTTTTAATGGACTGAAATTTTTAAGTTTTTTTTTTGGGGACTTTAAAGCTTAATGAATCAACATTAATCAAATCTAAAACATTTTTAAAGAATTTTTCGGAACACTTTTGACCTTATTTCGTGGAATTTTTAATGAATTTTTCATTGTAGAATTTATATTTTTTACATTATATCAAAATTGCCTACATTTGATATATTGTCAACGATTAAATTATTTTGTATAACATTTCAAAAACTTTCGAAGTTGCCCTCGTTGCTCTTCATTTTGAAAGGAATTGCATGTTTATTTATTTGCCTCATATGCAAAAGTATCGGACACAAAATACCCGCACAATATATATTTTGTCACGTTAATATTGAATTCAATATTGAAATGTTGTGTGTGTGTTTTGTTTGAGCATTTCCCTGTAGTGAAATTGTCCCTTAACAAATGTTCACAAAAGGAAGCTTTCTAAACACACACAGGGTACACTGAGAGAAAATAATGGAAGATAGAAGCTCATAATTTCGCATTGATTCATAATTTAGCACATAACAATTTTTGAGAATAAAAATAGATTCTAATGCTTCCATAACCTTTTTAAAAAATTGTTGACTCATTCTAAATTAGTAAAAAATGCTTTATTTAAATAATGTATTACTCCATGAAAAAGCCTTAACAACGTCTGTTCATGACAGTGTATATAAAAATGCACACCCACTTTTTCCTATGCCTGCAGCAATTCCGTTCGAATCGAAACGAAACGATAGCAAAATGTTTAATAAAGGAAATGACAAACACACACTAACCTCGAGGTAGATAGCAACACGCCACTCACACTCACACCCATACACAACCGCATGCACACACATAAAGGCCAAAAATACAAACGTAGCATAAAAGGTGTGTGTGTGTGTGTGTGCTATGCAGAGTTATATGCAAATGTAAATGTTATTACAAAATATCATTTCCGCAATAATGGCATAACGCAGGCATTGTCAAATGTTATGGATATTCTCCAACACACAAACACACACACACACTGTGACACACCAATACCCATTGAAACAATACCTCGACACTGCATATTTCTATATTTGAATACGAGAATTGATTCAATTCCCGTCCCTTTATCAGACATTTGAAACATCTGTCCACACTCGGTTTGCTGAGTGTTAATGTTGGGATCGGTCGTGTCATTCTGTCGCCTTGGCACTTTTTGTTTTATTTTTCATTTTGTCGGATTGACAAATGTCTTGGGATTCTTGGAATTGTACCATCTAAAACTTTATTGGCTGTGATATGTTCGGTTTCGTTTAATAAAATTCTGTCATAAACTATGAACACACATTTGGGAACATGATTGGGCACACACACACCCACACATTGTTCATTCAAATGTTAAATCGGCTTATATTCTAATATGAGAATTTGTGTGCAAATATAATACCAAAAGTTGCAACAAATTTTTTTTATGTTAAATAAGCCTGCATAATTTCAGGACAATTTCGTAATATACAATTTGTGAAATATTTCAACATTTGCAAATCATGTAGTAGAACATATGCAATAATCCCAAATTCGGGGGCAACATGTGGAAGATTTGATTTTTTCAACAATTTAAAAATAAAATTATTTAAATGAACCAAAAGTATTTTTCCTTTTTCCGTGGAATTGTAGGTTGGCAGGATTTAAACAGAATTTTAGTTCTTCGAGGCTAATTTGAAGAAGACAAAAAAATTGTCACGAGACAGTTTCAAAATATTGCCATGGTCCAAATTTGGACTTTGCGGAATAGACGATAAGTTCGGCCAGACCGACTAACTAACAAGCCCTTCTTTGATATATGAGATTGTATACATTTTGCTATATATGCGAAATATTGGATATCGGTATCAGGATATTTTCGTGTATCATTGGAATTAAAAAATATTCGCGGTCCAATGGAAGTTTTCGTATTTTTATACCCTACGCCACAAGGTGGTCAGGTTATTATGGATTTGGACAGGTGTTTGTAACAGGTAAAAAGAAGAGAGATAGGCTCATATTACCTTTTGCTGATCTGCATAGGATCACATTCTGAGTCGATTTATGCATGTCCGTCCGTCTGTCCAAGTATTTTCGTAAACAAAGTACATTTATTACCCGATCCAGATGAAATTTTGCACAAATCATTTGTTTGACCCAAGGACGAACCCCATTGAAATTGGAGATAACCGGTCAAAATTTATAAATAGCTCCTATATATATCTTCTTCCAGTTTTCCGTGTATATATATATATATATATATATATATATATATATATATATATATAGCTTCTATATATATTTTTTTATCCGATTTGTTATTTTTGTCCTCCGCAGCAGTAATATGCACTCTGTAACAACGATATTAGGGAAACTTTATCAACTACAGCTCAGAAATCCAGATTTGGATATAGTTCTCATATATATCTTCGTCCGATTTGCCTTTTATTGTTGCGGTGTAAGTTCTTGCACTTTTTGGAATTTCAATGGCTTTATTGCGATATGTTCAGCTCACGAGCCATTTTTCGGCCACTGAGACGCGGTCTTCGATCAAGTAGCTTCTTTACTTTTCGAAACATTTCTGCTGATGTTGCTGTTATCTTCCGTGCACTTCCTTGATGTCGGGCTACGCTACCTGTAACACGGTAACGAGCGATGGTGCTAGACACAAAAGAGTTATTCACATTTATATGCTGGAGTGCTCTAACGATAGCCACTTGTGGTTATCCAGCCAAATATAAATAAATCACACTATCACACTTGAATTCCATCACGAATAACTTTTTTTCTGGAAAATTCTCACCAAAATGCTTTTGTACGCTTGTAAACAATATAATGAGCTGTCACAGGAATAATTTTAATAGCTGTCGGATGAGTGGCTTAGAAATGACTGAAGTCTGAAGTTGGTTGCAGTTTTTTCATCTCACCCTATACATTGAGTACTATACAAAGACCTAGACCTGAATACGAATTGAAAATACGAGATTTGAAACAATTCCGGTAAATAACATCATAAAAATTATCAAAATACCGAATGTAGGCAGGTATCCATACTATAATGGAGGGTATAAAAGATATTCTCGGCCGATCACCTTGGTCGACTTTTATATGGCCTCTTCGGATTAGAAAGAGCCTTACCAGTCGACAATTTTTCGTATAAACGCTTAATGGTGTTCTTAGAAGGCGCACTTCTCACATTTTTTAATGTTTTAAAAGCACGTTGAGTTTTCACAATTGACTTCTTCTGTTGAATGTAAATTTCAACTATTTCAGAGCGCTCGCGTGGCGTGTATTGGTTCTTGGTAAAAATCTGCTTGGACTGACGCTTCAAACGCGGTATGTCATTAAGCGATGTGACATCTCTGTCAAAAGTTATGGCGTTGCCAGATGGGTCCGTCGAATATGGGCAACCCTGTATTTAATATTTTGATTTTAGAATATAATTTTGAAATTAGGAATATAATTTTATATGACAGGTTTTCTTCGCCAAATTCAATTAAAAACCCGCTATTTTGGGTGCTATAGCACTAGGTCCAAAACGAGTTTAGCTAGAATTTTGTGTAAAAACTCGCCATCGATCAGTAAAGTCACTGTAAGCTGTCCATTTTAGGACAGTCAATAGCTCCTCAGCCTTCAATGAGGTAAGAGGTTCGGTCGTTTGATTTTAAGATTTTCAATTTTGCATTCCCTCGTTTTTAGCAAATTTCCGCGGGGTACCCCTATATGAAGCTTTTATCAAAGTATGAAATATTAAACATATTTTGTAAGGAGAATTTTCATACCATAATATGTCGATATTTTGACTGGTGTGTGATTGATCCTTTACCGGTCCCGAGTACATTGGCCAATATTGCCGATTTCGCGGGTGGTATCACACAAAAACGTTGACCTATCTGTCCCATTTTAGGACCTATATGTCCCATACGGGTGGATCTGGCTAAATCGATATGGACCTTATGCTGATCATGAATATTTAAGCTTTCAAATGAAATGACAATCTTAATTCATAAAAACGAAATTATTTCCAAAATGTTCTGCTTTACAAAATAATACAATATTTTTATTTTCCATGCCTAATAAGAAAATATTTCTTCAAACAATTCAAGAATTCTTGTTTAAAGAAGCAAATATATCTCAGGGTCTGGGCAACTTGTATTTTACGTTTAAAAGCTACAAAACACTTGAGAACATCTTATGAACTTGCCATACAAAGCATAACATTTTATCTGAGAAAAAAAAAGACAAACAAAAAAGTGAAAACAAAAAGAAAACCTATTGATACAAAGCAAGCAAATCAAAGCATTCTATTTACAAGCTATCGTTTGCAAAACGAAAAACTGTGCAAATCTTTTGAATTTCTCTGCCGAACAACTCGGAGAACAAACAAAGAAAATCTTTTTAAACTAAAAAAACTACCTTGTGTTCGAACGGGGGGAGGAATGGGAGAGGGTTGCTGGCTTTGAATCGAAAGCTGAACACAGAAAAGGTGGTCGGTCATAACAATTCAGCAATTGCTCCCTTTTTTTTTGTTCCTCTCACTAGCATTCAGGTCAAAATGTGTGGTTTTTTGTTTTCTCATTCGCATTTCACCAAAAGAAAATTGTACTTCACAGCCTTTTTTCTTGGTGCTCTTGTTGTTGTTAAAGTGGGCAAAAGAAAATGGTGGTCGTCGATACATTTTATGTGTCGCCTCCAGATATATTCATCGGAATACTAGAAATACATGCAGCAGCGTTGTTTATGAATGGTTACAACGACGTCAAGTGTTGGTGGATGGGTGGCTGTGTATCTTCGGGGTATGGGAATGGTTAAATCTCAGTTGGAATAGTTTAGCCTTGGGTCTTAATGGGATTTTAACCCAAAAGTAAAATAATCGATTACAAAGATTTCACTTTGATAGCACAAAGGCAAAGGAATGCTTGGCATTTATATGCATAGGGAATGGAAGGTGGCAAGGTGGAGTATTGAAGTTTAAGAAAAACAAGTTAAAAAGTGTCAGTCGGTATTGCCGACAGATAGGGTATATATCTGTTCGATGTTCGATCAAATAATCAAAATATATTATTCAAACGTTTGGCCCTCTATGGAGCAGGTTCCGAAGGAATGCACCAATATTGTCCATTTCGTATCGTATATATAAATATTCCGACGTTCCTGGTATGGATTATATCGACTAACTCCTTAACTTTATATGAGATATGTAATAATTTTTAGAAAATGTAAAAATGTGCGTGATGTACCAGATAGAGTCTACCGCAATATTCCATTTTTATACTTCATCTGATACAAATAAAAAATATTGAGCGAAATATTGGGCAAAATTACAAGAAAGGATATTTATTTCCAATTTTATGCGAAATCATAAATTCCTATAAATTTCATAATCATATCAGGCTTCTTATTGAGAGAAATATTTGATCATAGCAAGTAGTAAAGAATTGCTAAATTGTTTCGAAAGTTATGACAGATAAAATTATTGAAAATTGTGACTCTTTGTGGGTGAGGTACCGGAAGGGGTTGGCAAAAATATTTGTATGTTTGAAATTTGCAGAGAGTTGGATTTTTATTTCGCTTTATTTCAGCGCTTTGTTTTTCAAAATCTTGAACCCTATGTATGGGGGAGGTACCAGCAGAAATGGTTCGATCCATACCATCTTTATAACAGATCTTGTGTTGATAGAAATATTCAGGTGTGCCAAGTCTAAATGGAAGCGGATTTCAATTTGGCGTTTTATGAGCCGCATGGACATTTAAAATATCGACATTTTGTGGGGGAGGTACCAGAAAGAGTGGACCGATATATTCCATCTTAACACCAGATCTTGGGTTTATAGAAATATTGGGATGTGTGAAATTTTAAGAAGTTTGGACTCTTACATAACATTTTATGAGAGTTGTAATTATTCAAAATTTTGACCCTTTGTGATGGAGGTACTTGATTGAGTGAACCGATATTGTCCATTTTCGCACCTGACCTAGCACTTAAGCAAATATTAGGATTCGCAAAGTTCGAGCAAAATCGGATTATCCTTTCTCTTTCTGTGCAGAAAATATATTTTGTTTGAAAATTTCGAGTGCAAAATTATATTCAATTCCAAATTTCCCTTGGGTCACCAGTGCTGAGTGGCACAAGATAAAGCTTAGGTCTTTAGGAATCTACATTAAAAAGAGTACTAGAAGTTCTAATTGATCTGTTGAAGCCATAATTCTTAAATTTGTTATTTAGGTTTGTCTTATAGCACAAACATATTCTAGAAATTCCGTACATTTTTTATGTCTGCAGGACTTTGGGAAATATTTCAAATTTGGTATTTGAAGTTCGTAATGAATACTACAGCCTATGGCAGAAAATTGTCTGTGCAGATACACGCCTTCGTATAACCCCCATATAACGGTACCTCCCCGATATTCGGTATTTTGATGATTTTAGTGACATTAATCACCGGAATTGTTTCAAATTTGGTATTTGAAGTTCGTAATAGACACTACAGCCTATGACAGAAAATTGTGCAGGTCCACGTCTTCGTATAACCCCCATATAACTGTACCTCCCTATATTCGGTATTTTGATGATTTTAGCGAAATTATTCACCAGAATTGTTTCAAATTTAATATTTAAAGTTCCAAAGGAATAGATCAGATGAGACAGAAAAATTGTCTGTGCAGGTCTACGCCTTCGTATAGCCCCCATATAACGGTACCCCCCGATATTCGATATTTTAGTGACATTATTCACCGGAATTGTTTCAAATTACATATTTAGAATTCGTAATGGATACTACAGCCTATTACAGAAGATTGTCTGTGCAGGTCTACGTTTTGGTATAGCACCCATATAATAGTTCCTCTCTATATTCGGTATCTTGATGATTTTAGCTACATTTTTTTCAGCAATGGCTTATGACAAACAATGCCTATGTAGGTCCACATCGTATAGACCCTAATATAACGGCTACATTCGGTATTTTTATGATTTTAACAGAAATTTTAACGGATTTTATTTTTTTGAAAATTGACAAATACCTTCCAAATCGTGGACGGTATTCATAGTTACGGCCCAGCTGAACTGACAGCTTTTTTACTTGTTGGCATTTAAAAAGGTCAAAGGCCGACTATATGATGCCATACACCACTATGCGTATTTAGTAGAGCTAGCGTGACAAAAATTTTTGGGAATTTATGCGAAGTAGTTCGTACCAACTACGAACCTTATTTGAATGCGTATCATGGCCTCAGAGTTGTCACCATTTGGGAACTATATCCAACTCAGAATCGATTTTGAAGAAATTTGCCGGTGTATAGTGCTTGACTTAGATAAGAATTTTTTAAAAAAATATTTATTGGAGCTATAGAGTTTCACCACATGGAAAAAGTTCGGTTGAATGTGAAAATATCTATCCAATTTGGGCTATATTATATATATGGTGGACAATAACCGTAAAATCGGTTGAAGATGTATAGCGAAGTTATATACAAATCTGAACCGATCTCGATAAAATTTAACAGAGGAATTTTCGAGCTGTATCTGATGTCTGGTATGAAATATCATTGTTGTGGAGTGCATATTACGAATGTGAGAGACATTAAAACCAATTCGGATGATGGGAGTTATAGCTATATAGCTATGGGAGCTATAGCTATATCTGAACCGATTTTCACCAAAATTTGAAGTGCTTGTTTTTGGGCTAAATTCCGTCGGAAGTGGAAAAATTATGTTCATTTGGACTGATATTAGCCATTTGGTGCACAATAAACCTGAAATCTGATAAAAAAAAAAAAAACAAGGGAGCTATATCCACATCTGAACCAATCTTGACAAAATTTTAGGCACATATTTTTGAGCTATATCTAATATCTGGTACAAAATCTCATTCTTGTGGAGTGCATATTTCGAATGTGAGGGACTGATATGGAAGCTATAGCTATTTCAGGACCGATTTGATGTAGTTGCTTCTAGACCGAATTCGGTCGGATGTGCCAAAATTCATGTTATTTGGACTGATATTGGCAAATTGGTGCACAATTAACCCAAAATCGGTTGAGGGTATATATATGTGAGCTATATATAAATCTGAATCGATTCTCACCAATTTCCACAGGGTTCGTCCTTGGGCCAAACAAATATTGTTTGGAAAATTTCATTTCAATGGGATAAAAAATGCGACCTGCATTTTCATCACAAAAATACATGAAAATCATGAAAATGCCGAATATCGGGATATGAGGCTACACAAAAACGTGGACCTATTCATACAGTTTTTCGCCAACGGAGCTAGTACCCATTAGGACTTACAAAAACTAATTTTTAGACAAATCCGCGAAAAAATGCGACAAAAATCATCGAAATACCGAATATCTGGAGGTACCGTAATATAAGGCTATACCAAAACGTGGACCCATGTTTACAATGTTTCGCCACCGGAGCTAGAACCCATTATGACCAACAAATACCAATTTTTAGACGAATCCGTGAAAAAATGTGACAAAAATCATCCAAATACTGAATATCGGGTTGGGGGGTTGATCCAAAATGTGGACTAATATATCTCATTTTTAATACCCACCAACATAGACACAATACAAATTGTTGTGCCGAATTTTGAAGCTCTTCGTCAAATAATGCGGGTGTCGTGATTTCAGCAAAAAGACAGGCATCGTTAAATCGACTTAGAATTTTATGCTGATCACGAATACATATTTTTACGGGGTATACGACGAATATTTATGTATGTTACAAACGGATTGACAAAGTAAATATACCCTCTTTTTTAAGGTGGAATACACTCCTCATATACCCAAAAAAAAAATATAATACCTCTAGATTTAGAGTGTAAATATAACCCATATATATTTATATACTACTACTATTCTATCGAAGGTATATTACCTTTGTCATACCGTTTGTAACTCCTCGAAATATTCATATTCCGTCTGTCTGTCCGTATGTCTCTCTGTTGTAATCACGCTCTCTTTCGAACGAATTGAGAAAGAAGACTAACATTTTACATACATGCAGGCCCACGTCTTCGTATACTCTCCATATAACAGTTTTCATTTAACTGGTAGTTTTCTGATTTTTTTACTCTTTTATTCCTTCCAAATGGTGGAGGGTATTAAAAGTTCGGCTTGGAACTTAACTATTTTTTTACTTATTTAATCTAAAATAACTGTCTTACTTACACAGGTAATCACACTACCCTGAACGTTTCAAGGCGGCAATGTTGCCCTTGAAAACTACTGAAATTTACTTAAAGTTTTCTCACAGAAAATCCAGCCGAAATCAAAATAACTTTGAATCCTTTTTCTCCAACCATAAATGTCAACATTATCCGTATGTGTAGGTGTTTTCTGGTGGGGTTTCCCCCCGTGTTTGTTTATTTTAAGTTTCAGGTGTTTTTAAAGGCAGCGCCCGTTATTATTATTACTTTTTGCGATACCTTCGTCTCACACTCCCTTCCTACTTTCGCTATTCCTTTCTTCCTGCTAACATATTTCTATCATTAAAAATATTTGTTTAAGCTACAGAAGTAATAAGCTTATCGCCCCGGATGGTTGGGTGTAATCCTTTTATGCCAGCCTTATTTGCATAAGCCGCAAAACAAAAGATAGTTTAATTAGAAAATCATCACACATCACACGTGTGTCGTCACTTTCGCTTCCACTGCTTGTTCATCATCACCATCTTCTTCTTCTTCGTCGTCGTTATTCAATTTCAATTGAAACAATTATTAATTAAAGTTTATTCAATTTCTTTTGCAAACAAACAAAAGGAATTATATCTTTGATGAAGAGAATTAAAATATAAAAAATCTCCGTATTTAAACAAATGGATGAGGAAGAAGAACCCCCATCATCACTCATCTTGACAAAGTACCCGCTGTAGCGATACAAAGTATTTTGTCTTTTTTAGTTTTTGCTATTTGCTGTAAATCCTCACCCTGACAATAGCATCACGTTCATGTTAACTTTGTTAGCAGTTATGCAAACTATGCAACTTTTTTTGCAGTTGTTGTATTCAGTTCTCTGTTGAGCTGTGAACCAAGATTCCGAAATGACTGTCATTCTGATGTGCTGCACAAACATACACATAGATACTCCATAAAAAGAGGAAATCACTGCCACGCTAAGGGCACAACTGCAGCAGAGTAGCGTCGGAATGTAATCAAATAAAATATAAATGTTAACTTTGCAAATTTGTGGTGGCAACACTTGTTAGTGGTGATAATTCCACAATTGAAAATTTTTCAAATACAATTTTTGGATGGAAATCAAAAAACAATGAAATATGGAAATCATCTCAGAAGGATTATTTTATATGGAACATTTGTTGTCACTTTCTTAAGCATGGATTCTTTAATATTTTAAAATCGCTATAACTCCTTAAATATTAACATTTCGGGTTTTTTAGCTATTATTTGTGATCACTTTTTGAGGCATGAATTATTCAATATTTTAAAATGGCCATAACTCCTTAAATATTAACATTTCGGGGTTTTTAGCTATTATTTGTGATCACTTTTTGAGGCATGAATTATTCAATATTTTTAAATGGCCATAACTCCTTAAATATTAACATTTCGGGGTTTTTAGCTATTATTTGTGATCACTTTTTGAGGCATGAATTATTCAATATTTTAAAATGGCCATAACTTCTCAAATATTAACATTTCGGAGTTTTTAGCTATTATTTGTGATCACTCTTTGAGGCATGAATTATTCAATATTTTAAAATGGCCATAACTCCTTAAATATTAACATTTCGGGGTTTTTAGCTATTATTTGTGATCACTTTTTGAGGCATGAATTATTCAATATTTTAAAATGGCCATAACTCCTTAAATATTAACATTTCGGGGTTTTAAGCTATTATTTGTGATCACTTTTTGAGGCATAAATTATTAAAATGGCCATAACTTCTTAAATACTAACATCTCGGGGTTTTTAGCTATTATTTGTGATCACTTTTTGAGACATGAATTATTCAATATTTTAAAATGGCCATAACTCCTTAAATATTAACATTTCGGGGGTTTTAGCTATTATTTGCGATCACTTTTTGAGCATTAATTATTCAATATTTTAAAATGGCCATAACCCCTTAAATATTAACATTTCGGGGTTTTTAGCTATTATTTGTGATCACTTTTTGAGGCATGAATTATTCAATATTTTAAAATGGCCATAACTCCTTAAATATTAACATTTCGGGGTTTTAAGCTATTATTTGTGATCACTTTTTGAGGCATGAATTATTCAATATTTTAAAATGGCCATAACTCCTTAAATATTAACATTTCGGGGTTTTTAGCTATTATTTATGATCACTTTTTGAGGCATGAATTATTCAATATTTTAAAATGGCCATAACTCCTTAAATATTAACATTTCAAAGTTTTTAGCTTTATTTATGATCACTTTTTGAGGCATGAATTATTCAATATTTAAAATGGCCATAACTCCTTTAAAAAGGCCATAACTCCTTAAATATTAACATTTTGGGGTTTCTGATTACATTTTGAGGCATGAATTATTTAATATCTTAAAATGGCCATAACTCCTTAAATATTACCATTTCAGGGTTTTTAGGTATTATTTGTGATCACTTTTTGAGTCATGAATTATTCAATATTTTAAAATGGCCATAACTCCTTAAATATTAACATTTCAGGGTTTTTAGCTATTATTTATTATCACTTTTTGAGGCATGAATTATTCAATATTTTAAAATGGCCATAACTCCTTAAACATTACCATTTCAGGGTTTTTAGCTATTATTTATGATCACTTTTTGAGGCATGATATATTCAATATTTTAAAATGGCCATAACTCCTTAAATATTAACATTTCGGGGTTTTTAGCTATTATTTGTGATCACTTTTTGAGGCATGAATTATTCAATATTTTAAAATGGCCATAACTCCATAAATATTAACATTTCGGGGTTTTTAGCTATTATTTGTGATCACTTTTTGAGGCATGAATTATTCAATATTTTAAAATGGCCATAACTCCTTAAATATGAACATTTCGGGGCTTTTTGCTATTATTTGTGATCACTTTTTGAGGCATGAATTATTCAATATTTTAAAATGGCCATAACTCCTTAAATATGAACATTTCGGGGCTTTTTGCTATTATTTGTGATCACTTTTTGAGGCATGAATTATTCAATATTTTAAAATGGCCATAACCCCTTAAATATTAACATTTCGGGGTTTTTAGCTATTATTTGTGATCACTTTTTGAGGCATGAATTATTCAATATTTTAAAATGGCCATAACTCCTTAAATATTAACATTTCGGGGTTTTAAGCTATTATTTGTGATCACTTTTTGAGGCATGAATTATTCAATATTTTAAAATGGCCATAACTCCTTAAATGTTAACATTTCAGGGTTTTTAGCTATTATTTGTGATCACTTTTTGAGGCATGAATTATTCAATATTTTAAAATGGCCATAACTCCTTAAATATTAACATTTCGGGGTTTTTAGCTATTATTTATGATCACTTTTTGAGGCATGAATTATTCAATATTTTAAAATGGCCATAACTCCTTAAATATTAACATTTCAGAGTTTTTAGCTTTATTTATGATCACTTTTTGAGGCATGAATTATTCAATATTTAAAATGGCCATAACTCCTTTAAAAAGGCCATAACTCCTTAAATATTAACATTTTGGGGTTTCTGATTACATTTTGAGGCATGAATTATTTAATATCTTAAAATGGCCATAACTCCTTAAATATTACCATTTCAGGGTTTTTAGGTATTATTTGTGATCACTTTTTGAGTCATGAATTATTCAATATTTTAAAATGGCCATAACTCCTTAAATATTAACATTTCAGGGTTTTTAGCTATTATTTATTATCACTTTTTGAGGCATGAATTATTCAATATTTTAAAATGGCCATAACTCCTTAAACATTACCATTTCAGGGTTTTTAGCTATTATTTATGATCACTTTTTGAGGCATGAATTATTCAATATTTTAAAATGGCCATTACTCCTTAAATATTAACATTCCGGGGTTTATAGATATTATTTGTGATCACTTTTTGAGGCATGATATATTCAATATTTTAAAATGGCCATAACTCCTTAAATATTAATATTTCGGGGTTTTTAGCTATTATTTGTGATCACTTTTTGAGGCATGAATTATTCAATATTTTAAATTGGCCATAACTCCTTAAATGTTTACATTTCGGGGTTTTTAGTTATTATATCTGATCATTTTTTGAGGCATGAATTATTCAATATTTTAAAATGGCCATAACTCCTTAAATATTAACATTTCAGGGGTTTTAGCTATTATTTGTTATCACTTTTTGAGGCATGAATTATTCAATATTTTAAAATTGCCATAACTCCTTAAATATTAACATTTCGGGGTTTTTAGCTATTATTTGTGATCACTTTTTGAGGCATGAATTATTCAATATTTTAAATTGGCCATAACTCCTTAAGTGTTTACATTTCGGGGTTTTTAGTTATTATATCTGATCATTTTTTGAGGCATGAATTATTCAATATTTTAAAATGGCCATAACTCCTTAAATATTAACATTTCAGGGGTTTTAGCTATTATTTGTTATCACTTTTTGAGGCATGAATTATTCAATATTTTAAAATTGCCATAACTCCTTAAATATTAACATTTCGGAGTTTTTAGCTATTATTTCTGATCATTTTTGAGGCATGCATTATTCAATATTTTAAAATGACCATAACTCCTTAAGTAATAACATTTCGGGGTTTATAGCTATTATTTGTGATCACTTTTTGAGGCATGATATATTCAATATTTTAAAATGGCTATAACTCCTTAAATATTAACATTTCGGGGTTTTTAGCTATTATTTGTGATCACTTTTTGAGGCATGAATTATTCAATATTTTAAAATGGCAATAACTCCTTAAATATTAACATTTCGGGGTTTTTAGCTATTATTTGTGATCACTTTTTGAGGCATGAATTATTCAATATTTTAAATTGGCCATAACTCCTTGAATATTAACATTTCGGGGTTTTTAGCTATTATTTGTGATCACTTTTTGAGGCATGAATTATTCAATATTTTAAATTGGCCATAACTCCTTAAATATTAACATTTCGGGGTTTTTAGCTATTCTTTGTGATCACTTTTTGAGGCATGAATTATTCAATATTTTAAAATGGCTATAACTCCTTAAATATTAACATTTCGGGGCTTTTAGCTATTATTTGTGATCACTTTTTGAGGCATGAATTATTCAATATTTTAAAATGGCCATAACTCCTTAAATATTAACATTTCGGGGTTTTAAGCTATTATTTGGGATCACTTTTTGAGGCATGAATTATTCAATGTTTTAAAATGGCCATAACTCCTTAAATATTAACATTTCGGGGTTTTTAGCTATTATTTGTGATCACTTTTTGAGGCATGAAATATTCAATATTTTAAAATGGCTATAACTCCTGAAATATTAACATTTTGGGGTTTTTAGCTATTATTTGTGATCACTTTTTGAGGCATGAGTTATTCAATATTTTAAAATGGCCATAACTCCTTAAATATTAACATTTAGGCGTTTTTAGCTATTATTTGTGATCACTTTTTGAGGCATGAATTATTCAATATTTTAAAATGGCTATAACTCCTTAAATATTAACATTTCGGGGCTTTTAGCTATTATTTGTGATCACTTTTTGAGGCATGAATTATTCAATATTTTAAAATGGCCATAACTCCTTAAATATTAACATTTCGGGGTTTTTAGCTATTATTTGTGATCCCTTTTTGAAGCATGAATTATTCAATATTTTAAATTGGC
This sequence comes from Musca domestica, assembly GCF_030504385.1. Taxonomy (NCBI): domain Eukaryota; kingdom Metazoa; phylum Arthropoda; class Insecta; order Diptera; family Muscidae; genus Musca; species Musca domestica. Next base: position 3,601,109 of record NW_026712324.1, on the reverse strand, counting down.
CATATCTCCTTAAATATAAACATTTCGGGGTTTTTAGCTTTTATTTGTGATCACTTTTTGAGGCATGAATTATTCAATATTTTAAAATGGCCATAACTCCTTAAATATTAACATTTCGGGGTTTTTAGCTTTTATTTGTGATCACTTTTTGAGGCATGAATTATTCAATATTTTAAAATGGCCATAACTCCTTAAATATTAACATTTCGGTGTTTTTAACTATTATTTGTGATCATTTTTTGAGGCATGAATTATTCAATATTTTAAAATGGCCATAACTCCTTAAATATTAACATTTCGGGGTTTTTAGCTTTATTTGTGATCACTTTCGGAGGCATGAATTATTCAATATTTTAAAATGGCCATAACTCCTTAAATATCAACATTTCGGTGTTTTTTAGTTATTATTTGTGATCACTTTTTGAGGCATGAATTATTCAATATTTTAAAATGACCATAACTCCTTAAGTAATAACATTTCGGGGTTTATAGCTATTATTTGTGATCACTTTTTGAGGCATGATATATTCAATATTTTAAAATGGCCATAACTCCTTAAATATCAACATTTCGGCGTTTTTAGCTATTATTTGTGATCACTTTTTGAGGCATGATATATTCAATATTTTAAAATGGCCATAACTCCTTAAATATTAACATTTCGGGGTTTTTAGCTATTATTTGTGATCACTTTTTGAGGCATGAATTATTCAATATTTTAAAATGACCATAACTCCTTAAGTAATAACATTTCGGGGTTTATAGCTATTATTTGTGATCACTTTTTGAGGCATGATATATTCAATATTTTAAAATGGCCATAACTCCTTAAATATTAACATTTCGGTGTTTTTAGCTATTATTTGTGACTACTTTTTGAAGCACGAATTATTCATAACTCCTTAAATATTGAGTTTTTTGGATTTTGAATTTGATGGAATCAATTTTCTTTTTTTTTTAAAGAATCAGGAAGTTTTCCTCAAAGTTAAATTCTGATGCTATTGTATGTAATAACTCGCCCTTTTACCTTTAACCTTTTAAAATCCTCTAAACCTTTTGTCTCCCAAAAAATATGCTAGTCAGCCCAACCTACCGCTTTACAGCAACTCCAAGCCCATTAACAAATCCATATCTGTATTGACGTATCTATAAGTATGTGTGTCTGTGTTCCATTCGGCCATAATAAATGCCGGGAAGCCCAACCCTAATATTAACAAATATGATTATAAAACACTTAACAACAACACCAAATACCATCGAATAGAGATAAGTAATGGCATTGTCACAGCAACTCGACACATGTATGTTGCTTGTTGTGTGTCCGTGTGTGTGTGTGGGGAGTTTTTCACCGGAAAAAGGAAATGGCTCATCAACGTTACAAACAACCATCGGAGTAGACAAGAACACACAAAACGGACACTAAAAAACAAAGAACTTAAAAAGGTTGGAGTTTATCGATTTATTCTATGTGCGAAAAAAAGGACACGAAAACAGAAAAGGATTTAAAAATAAAAGCATGAATGGCTTTTGTTTTAAGGTGGTACAAAACTCCCACATTTTTAAAGTTTACTGACAAACAATTTTTTTATGTGTTATGAAATGGTTTATCAAATAATGACTTTAAAAGCAATATCTAGTTAAAATCACTTTTATTTTAGTAGACTGGGTTGATTTTTTTTACCCACCATCATCTTATTGACTGACTTAATGATTCATCATTCGGCCAGTCGAAACGACTGAAGCTAGATTCTTAAAATTTTGGGTGACGGTCACTCTTGGTACGAAAGGGTCAGACAAGGCTGCGTTTTTGAAAATTCGTGCTAGAACGGTACAAAAAATATTAAAAAGTACTAAATGTGGAACCCTTTGCATTTAAGGGAGCAGTAGAGCTAGAACTCTTAAATACACAATAAGGGTCACTGATGGTGTGTATGACAGATGTACCAAAGGGTTTTTGGAAATTCATTCATAAAAGTGTACGAAAAGTACTAAACTGTACCACATTTGGTACTATTTTATATAATGTAAACGGTGAGAGCCAAAAATTTGAAATTTAGAATGGGAATCTAGGATTAGCGGTCGATGTGAGGAGGTAGTCTTGAATGTGTTTACTCATTTATACAAAAAGTACTAAACGTTAACCCTTAACTACAGATGACCGGTATTTTTTACCGGTAAGCATTTACGATTTTTCAATTTCGGGGATAACTTAATATATATTTTGCATTAAAAAACTTGTGCGGTTTTATTAAAGTAAATAGTCTAGATCTTGATATACAAAAAATATTTAACAGACATATATCAAACAAATTTTTCAATTGTTTTACAGAAATTTCATGTTTTTTATATAACCGGTAAAAATTACCGGTGGTCTGTACTAACGTTCGTATAATTTGATGTCTGTAGTTAAGGGTTAATTTGATGCAATTTAAATTTGAAAAAACGGGTTAACTGGAATCCTGAAATTTGGCGGAGTGTAGGATTGAGATATGGAGGTAGTTTTCGAAATTTGTACTCATGTACTAAATATCACTAAATTTGGTACAATTTCGATTTGGGTGAACCGATAGTGCTGTAATACAAATTATGGCCTTCAAACGGCCAATGAAACCGGCACATGCTGCCCGAATGTTGCCCTGCGGTATTTTGGCCCATTCCCGGTGAAGCGCTTGCTTGAGGTGATCGACGCTTTGGTATTTTTTTAGTACCAACCTTGCTTTCCAAAATACTCCAGACGGATTGACATCTGGAGATTTTGGAGGCCATAGTGCGCTGGAAATGAAGCGAAAAACCTCATTTTGTAACCATTCTTGGGTGGCGTGTGCTGAGTGCGATGGTGCTGATTCCTGTTGGAGTATCCAAGGTCTGTAATATGGTACAATTTAAATTTTGGGGGAACCCATAGAGTAGGATTTCTGAATTTTGAATAGATTTCATACATTTACATACCCCAATCCTACATTCCCAATTTCGAAAACTTCTTCTATACCTCAATCGCACAATCCCATGATTGAAGTATGGAAGGAGTTTTCGAAATTGGGAATGTAGGATTGGGGTATGTAAGAAATTTTGAAAATTGATACTTATATGTATTAAATGATACTTAATTATACCCTGCAAACTATGTGCTCGGGGTATTATAAGTTTGACTGGGCCGAAAATATTAGTTTCCCACATAGGAAAGTATACATGGATCTTCCTACCTCGCCGAGCTGACTCGATTCAGCTATGTATGCCCGTCCGTCTGTCCATGTTAATTTATAATTTTATAAATTACTCTAAAGGTGGTAATTATGTCCCGATCCTCACGAAATTTTAGATGGAGGTAGGAATATGGTCAGAATAGAAGCGTATTGCTTTTGGAAATGATAGTAACATATTTAGGGGTTGAAATGGACCAAAACATTTTTCCTTATTTTGCAGTTGCTCTACAGGTTGCAATTATAGACAAATACACGCGGAAGTTAGCATGAGGCTAGAGTTTAGGGCTGGGCAGAAGCCATCCAATTTGGATCATAATCGGGAAATATTTAGTGGGTGAAATAGACCATAAAATTTGTGTTAAATAAAAGTCAAAATTTCCATTAAATCGCGAATATTTTTAATCCCTGCGATATCACAAATAGACGAAAACGCCAATTCTGACCGTTATGTAGATGCCGATAGTAAATATATCGGATATATATAGCGAAATATATACAATGTGTATACACGAAGGGAAGGGATGGGAGCTAGAATGTTTATATCTCAAGAATGGCTGGATCGATTTTGACAAATGTTGTCATTACAGAAAGCCCTCTTGGTATAAAAGAATAAAATCTAAAAATATCGCATAAAAAGTTGCCAGCATTTTAATATAAATTTTGAAGCATTTTCAATTTTTTTATTTTTTCATATTATTGCATGAAGTTAAAAATACTGAATATAGCCGTTATATTGGGGTCTTTACAATGAGAATCTATATAGGCTTTGTTTGTCATTACAATATTTAAATTGGAAACTTGAAATAAACGGTGAATAATGTAGCTAAAAGCATTAAAGTACCGTATATAGGGAGGAACCGTTATATCGGAGCTGTACGAAGACCTGGACCCGCATAGACAATTTTCTGTCACAGGCTGTAGCTTCCATTACGAACTTCAAATACGACATCTGAAACAATTTCGGTGAGTATTGTTCCTAAAATCGTCAAAATATCGAATATAGGGAGGTACTAATATATATGGCCTATATCAAGACCTGGACACAATTTTCTGTCACAGACTGTAGTTCCCATTACGAACTCTAAATACGTAATTTGAAACTACTGCGGGGAGTAAAGTCGCTAAAATCATCAAAATACCGAATATTGAGAGGTACCGTTATATGGGGGCTATGCGAAGACGTTGACCTGCATAGACAAATTTCTGTCATAGGCTGTAGTATCCACTTCGAACTTCAAATGCCAAATTTGAAACAATTCCGGTGAATAATGTAGCTAAAATCATCAAAATACCGAATATCGGGAGGTACAGTTATATTGGGGCTACATGAAAACGTGGACCTACATGGCCCATTTACGAACTTAGCCTGCCTTCTGGCAAAATAAACATGTGTGCAAATTTTAGCCTTCTATCTCAATTCGTTCGAAAGATAGCGTGATTACAACAGACAGACGGACGGAAAGACAGACAGACACACAGACGGACATGGCTAAGTCGTCTTAGAATTTTACGCACGGAAAGACAGACAGACACACAGACAGACAGACTGACATGGCTAAATCGTCTTAGAATTTTACGCTGATCAAGAATATATATACTTTGTTGGGTCTAAGATAATTATTTCGATGAGTTACAAACGGAATGACAAAATGAAATATACCCTCCATAGTATGGTGGAGGGTATAAAAAGCTAAGGATAATATCTGGGCTCTCTATGACATAATTTCAAAAGCGAAATCTTCCAAAATGGATTTGGATTTGTTGTAGGGTATCATGTGGTCGGCCCCGCACGTCTATAGCTCTTGCCTACTTGTTCTGTATTAGATGAAGTATGATATACTTCGGTCGACTATATGTGGTACCTCATACACATTTAAAAAATTGTCACATACCTCATATAAAGTGAAGGAAGTAGTCGATATAATCCAAAAAGGACACCTCGCAATATTTATGTCATATTTATTTAGGTCCGATACGATATGGACAAAATTGTCCTATTCCATCGGAACCTACCCTATAGAGCGTCCACAATTTGAATAATCATAACAGAAGTCACAATATATTTTTAAATAATCAAACATTGCCTGAGGATATACATCTATCGGCAAAATCGATTGTTACTTTTTAACATTTTAGTACAAATAATATACAAAGGGATATCTTGAAAACTTAAAGGGCGTGCCGACTTTTGATGATTATAAAATTATATTCGGCGTTAGAAAACTTGGGAATGGATAAAATCACTAGAGCATGCCTGAAAAGTACAACTTTTGTATAGATACTCTTTCATCTGAACAATAATTTCCTTAATTCCTTCCTCTCCTTGTCCTTTTACAATACAAATATAGAAGAGGAAAACTTTTGTTCCCACGATATTCCGAACTGTTGTGCCATTATATATAGTTTATCATATTCATTTTGTAATTAAGGAAACATGTTGAAGTGTAAAATGGCACAGCAGAACTCTTAACGTGACATTTTTACAAAAACAAAAGCAAAAAATGCTCAGGAGAGAAAAACTGGGGAAAAAGGTTCTTTGCATTTTTCTTGTTGTTGTTGCTGAGCTAAATACCTTTTTGTTGTTGCCAAAGTTTTCTTTGTGTTGAATGAAAGTTCTAAAAAGAGGCAGGAGGGTGTGTGGGGAATGGATGATAGTTAAATGTTAATGAAACACATGTCTACCTGGGCATTTGAGTGTGTGTGTGTGTGTATTTTTGGTGTGTGTGTGTGCATGTGTTAATATATTGCGTGTGGGCCTGCATTTATGTACACAACGCGTTGTATGGGTGATTAAGTTTTCTTTGACGCCTTTAACGCATTAATTTAATTATGATTGAGTTAAGTTTGAGCTTTACCTTTGTTTTTAACCACTTTAACATGTGCCACCGCCAACCAACCACCCAACCCACCAACACCACCAATGCCGGGACAGGCTACAACCAAGAGTTGACATTTTACTTCTTTCATCTGGGACACAAACACATGTCCAATGAGATTTCTTTTCTCTTGTTTGTTGTTGGTGTTGTTGTTGTTGATTTTTTGTTGAAATCCTTTGAATGCCTTTGGTGTTAATTTTTCTTCTTTGTATGACACACACGCCAACGATGATGGTGATGGCTGCTTGGCTGGCTGGCTGGCGATGGTGATGCTGATGGTTCCATGATGTGATGTATGTCCATATACACTTGTGTATGTATGTTTGGGTGTGGAGATGAAGAGAATACCATGTTGGCTGATTGAAGGATCCGAACGAACGGTCGTTGGCGAAAAGAATCCCTTTTGTTAGCACCAATGCTGTCTGGGTAACGGTGTTAACGTCCAAGTGCTTTGTACGAGATTTCAGGTTGGTTTAACTAATTGCTGCTGGCTGCTGCATGAAATACAATTACATATACATAGGCATGTATATATACATATGTACGTATATATATATGATGTATTATCTACAGTGAAACCAGTTATCATATTGACATTGAAGTTCGCCAAAAGGTGGTTTGAAGGTTTGTGTAGAAAAATAAATATTTTCTGTTTTTAAAGATACTTTCGTAATTTTGGGGGTATCTGCCAATGCAAGGTTTCACTGTTTCATATTATTAAAGTAAATATGCCATTATGTGAGTACATTTGTATTTGTACTAAAAAGCGAGTGTCTTTTGGGCAAAAACTTGTAATTTTTATAGTAACATTATGTACTCAAAGAAATTATAATTGGATTTTCATGGCTGTATACTACGTTCGTACACATGATGTGGTATAGTTATGGTGATATAAATAGCAGCAAATTTACAACTTCGCAGTAATAACTGAGCTATACCTTAACAAGTTAAAAAGCAGTAAGTTCGGCCGGGCCGAACTTTAAATACCCTCCACCATTTGGAACGAATTTGGAATTTTTCAAAAAATAAAATCCTTAAAAATTCTGTTAAAATTTTAAAAATACCGAATATAGCCGTTATATTGGGGTCTATACGACGTGGACCTACATAGGCATTGTTTGCTATTCAAATTCGAAACTTGAAATAAACGGTGAATAATGTAGCAAAAATAATCAAAATATCGTATCTAGGGAGGCACCGTTATATCCTAGCTGTGCGAAAACCTGGACCAGCATAGCGTTCATTACTAACGTCAAATACGATATCTCAAACAATTTCGGTGGGTATTGTACCTAAACTCGTTAAAATACCAAATAAGGGGAGGTACTGATATATGGGGCCTATACAAAGACCTGAACCTGCATAGGAACCTGCAAGTTTCTGTCATAGTCTGTAGTTCCCATTACGAACTCTAAATGCGTAATTTGAAACAATTCCGGTGAATAATGACGCTAAAATCATCAAAATACCGAATTTTGGGAGGTACCGTTACATGTGGGCTATACGAAGACGTGGACCTGCACAGACAATTTTCTGTCATAGGCTGTAGTATCCATTACGAATCTCAAATATTAAATTTGAAACAATTCCGCAGAATATTGTCGCTAAAATTATCACAAAGCCGAATATCGGTAGGTACCGTTATATGGGGGCTATACGAAGACGTGGACCTGCACAGACAATTTTCTGTCATAGGCTGTAGTATCCATTACGAATCTCAAATATCAAATTTGAAACAATTCCGGTGAATATTGTCGCTAAAATCATCAAAATACCGAATATCGGGAGGTACCGTTATATGGGGGCCAAAAGAAGACGTGGACCTGAACCGACAAAATTTCTGCCTTATGCTATAGTATTCATTACGAACTTCAAATACCAAATTTAAAACAATTCCGGTGAATAATGTCGCTAAAATCATCACAAAACCGAATATCGGGAAGTACCGTTATATGGGGGCTATACGAAGACGTGGACCTGCCCAGATAATTTTCTGTCATAGGCTGTAGTATCCATTACGAATCTCAAATATCAAATTTGAAACAATTCCGGTGAATATTGTCGCTAAAATCGTCAAAAAACCGAATATCGGGGGGTACCGTTATATGGGGGCAGTATGAAAACGTGGACCTACATGGCCCATTTACGTGCTTAACCTGCCTACTGCAAAAAGACACGTGTGCAATATTTTAGCCTTCTATCCCAATTCGTTCGAAAGATAGCGTGATTACAACAGACAGACGGACAGACAGACACACGGACATGTCTAAATCGACATAGCTTATTTTACGCTGATCAAGAATATATATACCTTGTTGAGTATGACATGAGTATTTCGAGGAGTTACAAACGGAATGACAAAGTTAATATACCCTCCATAGTTTGGTGGAGGGTATAAAAAGGTTAATAATGAGAAATGAGAAACGTCGGCATAACTATGAAACCGAAGATCCGGCGTAAACAAACGATAATGAACACAATAAAATATGATAATGTGGCGGATGTAATACATGAATTAACCCTTACTGGACGTAATAGGGACATTCAAAGGAGTGCATCGATGTTGTCCATTTCGTATCTGACCTAAATGTGATATACATAAATGTACCAGATTTGGGCTATATCGACTACTTCATTCACCTTTACATGAGAAATGTAATAATTTTTGAAAAAATTACGGAATGTGACTGAGTTACCAGTGAACCGAAGTATTCCACTTCAACATTTATTTCCAAGTTTATGCGAATATTTAATCAAAATTTAAATATTTTGTGGGGAATATTAGAAAGAGCGATCCGAGGAATTCTATATAAGATCTCAGGTCGCCAAGTTTTAAAAAATCGCTGACTTGTTTCGCAAATTATAAGATATATAAATATTGAAAATTGTGATCCTTTGTGGAGGAGATACCAGAAGGGATGGACCTAAATCTATCATATTCACACCAGACCTTGTGTCAATAGAAATATTGGGATGTGTGAAATTTGAAGAGAATCAGATGTTTACTACGTATTTTTAAGCGTTTTGGTTACCAACATTTTAACCCTTTGTGGGGGAGGTACCAAAAGGAGTGGTATATATACCCTCATTATATGACTGACTATATTCAAATAGAAATATATGAATTAAATAAAAAAAATCAGAATGGCTTTAAAAAGGCATTTTTTATAAAAGGCTCACGAATTTGTTGGCTAGGGAAGATCCTTGATAACATCACACCTATATTTTTACAGAAAATCTTGGAAAAAATCACAAAACTCTGTACTAAATCTTCTTATTATTAAAAAAACTGGATTCTTGCGCGAAAAGATATTGCTAAAAATATTGCAAACATAACATGGCTTCTGTCCTGAGGATAAGACGATAATTGCGATCTGTATATAATAATCTCAACACATAGTGTTGTGAGGTGTAGAAAAATCTTAGCAAATGTACATGCGATAAAAAATATGTCAAAAAATGAAAAAAACAACAAAAAATATTCACTTTTTATTGGCGTATTTTTATGCAATTTTCTTAGACTTTATTCTTTTATGGCAAGAGACCATTTCGAATTGATGAGAATTGTTAAAATCAGTCTAGCGGTTCTCGACTTATAGACTGAATTAATAAGATTTATTTCGTTTACAAATACAGGGTGAGATGAAAAAATTGCAACCAACTACAGACTGCTGTCATTTCTAAGCCATTCGCCTGACAGCTGTTAAAATTATTCCAGTGACAGCTCATTATATTGTTTACAAGCGTACCAAAGCATTTTGGTGAGAATTCATGATGGATTCAGGAGTGATAGTGTGATTTCTTTATATTTGGCTGGAAACCACAAGTGGCTATCGTTAGAGCACTCCAGCATTTAAATGTTAATAGCTTTTGTGTCTCGTTACATCGCTCGTTATCGTGATACTGGTAGCGTAGCCCGACTACAAGGAAGTGGAAGGAAGAAAACAGTAACATCAGCAGAAATGGTTCGAAAAGTATAGAAGCGACTTGATCGAAACCCGCGGTGCAGTTGCCGAAAAATGGCTTGTAAGCTGAACATATTGCAATATTCCACTCGGCAAATATTGAAAAATGAGCTCGGAATAAAGCCATTGAAATTCCAGAAAGTGCAAGAACTTACACCACGACAGAAAGAAAATAGACTCTAAAGAGCTAAAGAGTTGCATCGCTTGGCCGAAAGGGGTGAAGTGCCTAAATTGGGTTTCTCCGATGAGAAAACATTCGTTGTCCAGCAGTTTGTAAACAAACTAAATGATCGTGTTTACTTGCCAAAGAGGTCAGCTGAATATGTGCTCCTTCGGTTGGCCACCAGAACTCAAGCACTGGCCATGGTGATGGTGTGGGTCACCATAACAGCCGATGGTCGCTCTCCGCTTGTATTAATCGACCATGGCATCAGAATAAATGCCGAATATTATCGCGAAAATATTTTGGAGGGTATATTAAAGCCTTGGGTACGCAAACATTTTGGCCGTAGACCTTGGACATTCCACCAGGACTCAGCACGCGCCACCCAAGAATGGTTACAAAATGAGGTTTCTCGCTTCATTTCCAGCGCACAATGGCCACCAAAATCTCCAGATACGAATCCGTTGGACTATGGTATTTGGAATATTTTGGAAAGCAAGGTTGGCACTAAAAATACAAAAGAGTCGATCACCTCAGTCAAGCGCTTCGCCGGGAATGGACCTAAATACCGCACAGCAACATTCGGGCAGCGTGTGAAGGTTTCAATGGCCGTTTGAAGGCCATAATTCGTGCCAAAAGTGACCAATTCGAACAAATCTAAACTTATTCTAAAATTTGATGCTATTTCCGACATTTTTTGTTTGCATTCAATAACATTAGAAAAATGTAAAGTTATGGCGTTTGTTGCAGTTTTTATCTCACCCTTTATCTGAACCGATGTGTCAAATTTGATGTACTTGCTTTTAGACTGAATTCGGTGGGATGTACAAAAATTCAGGTCATTGGGACATATATTTGAACATTTGGTGCACAATTAACCCGAAATCGGTTGAATAGGGTTCGTTTTAGGGCCAAACAAATATTATTTGAAAAATTTTATTTCAATCAGATAACAAATGTGACCTGCATTTTGTTCACAAAAATACATGGGCAGGCGAACGGACGAACGGGCTGACATACATAAATCGACTCAGAAAGTGATGCTATGAAGATCCTCAAAAGTAACTATGGGTCTATCTCGCTTCCTTCTCCACGTTACAAACAAATGCACAAATATATTATAGCCATATCACAATGCAGTGTAAGGTATAAACATTCAAGAACAATGTTTCCACCCTAAACACAAAGAGAGAGAGAGAGCCATGCAAAATTTTAAAATTCAAGTATATTCAACCTCGTTCTGTTCCGCACTTTTCGCTGTAAAAAACTCGTATCGAATGACTCAATTGCTTTTGGCACCTTTTGTACATCTACAGCCGCCCAATGGTGGCGCATTTTTAAATTTCACAGTTATAGCTTTCCTTGCCCTTAAAATACTTATTACCAAAAGCCCTCTCACCGCACCTCATGGTGACGCTTATGGAAATTTTAAAGTTCATGGTCGTTTCGATCGTTCAATAACAATATTTCACCATTTCGTACTACTTGGTACATTTCGTTGTCTGAAGGACAGAATATACTAAAACTCCACCCTTCGTCAGTCATCCACACAGCCCACTTACTTGTGTGCCCAAAATATTGCGAACTTTCAAAAATCTACTTTTTGTCGGTCGCTCAATAACAATGTCGTGCTATTCTGTAGCTGTTGGTACACTTAGTATCCTTACGGTATGAATTTAAAAAAGTTTTTTTTTTCAAAATTGAAAGAGGAAATTGTGCTATATTATCGCTCACTAGTATGGCTGTGCACAAGAAGCCCCGAATTAATTTTTTTTTTAAATTTCTTTTGTTCCGTTTCTTTGTTGACACTGCTCCCCCAAACCCCACACCAGCCAAGCACCCAGAATCCTGGCATGTGGCACACACAAATAGATTACGCCAAATATTTCTAACAAGCTTAACAAGAATGGAATTAAACTTGCCATATTTTGTAGCTAAAAGAACACCTTGCCGCCACCAAAGAAATGTTGTGCTACCAAATAAAATCGTTTGAAGTCTGTTTTTTTCTCCTCCAATTTTTTCGCCTCTGTTAATCGCGAACATAAATTTTCACCATACAATGTGACAACCAAAAAAAAAAAAAAAAAACATACAAAAAGCACAGAAAATGTGATTGTTCTCTTTTTTCCAGCTCTAGTACTATGGAAATTATAGGATAACAATAACAGCCAGAGAAAATAATACAAGAAAATGTGAAAAAGAAAAAAAAAAATAGATAAAAAAAACTGTTCTACCGGGCCGAACTTTGAATACCCTTCACCATTTGCAAAGAATTTGGCAATTTTCAAAAAAATTAAATTCGTTAAAAATTCTGTTAAAATTTTATAAATGCTCAATGTGGTCGTTATTTTACGACTAGGTGGACCTGCGTAGGAAATTTTTATCATAAGTTGCAATACTCAAATGCGAAACTTGAAAAAAATAATCGGCTAATAACGTAGCTCATACCGAATATAGGGAGATTCCATTATATGCTGGCTATACTAAAACGTGGACCTGCACAGACAATTTTCTGTCATAGGCTGTAGTATCCATTACGAACTTTAAATACCAAATTTGAAACCATTCCGGTAAATAATATCGCTAAAATCATCAAAATATTGAATATCGGGAGGTACAATTATATAGGGGCTATACGAAGACGTGGACCTGCACAGACAATTTTCTGTCATAGGCTGTAGTATCCATTACGAACTTTAAATACCAAATTTGAAACCATTCCGATGAATAACGTCGCTAAAATCATGAACATACCCAATATCGGGAGGTACCATTATATGGGGGCCATACGAAGACGTGGGCCTACAGGTAAAATTTTCTGTCATAGGCTGTAGTATCCATTACGAACTTCAAATACCAAATTTGAAACGATTCCGCTGAATAATGTCGCTAAAATCATCAAAATACCGAATATCGGGAGGTACAATTATATGGGGGCTATATGAAGGCGTGGACCTGCACAGACAATTTTTTGTCATAGGCTGTAGTATCTATTATGAACTTCAAATACCAAATTTGAAACAATTTTGGTAAATAATGTCGCTAAAAGCATCAAAATACCGAATATCGGGAGGTACAATTATATAGGGGACATACGAAGACGTGAACCTGCACGGACAATTTTCTGTCATAGGCTGTAGTATCCATTACGAACTTCAAATACCAAATTTGAAACATTTCCGGTGAATAATGTCGCTAAAATCATCAAAATACCGAATATCGGGAGGTACAGTTATATTGGGGCTATACGAAGAGGTGGACCTGCACAGACAATTTTCTGCTATAGGTTGTAGTATATATTACGAATTTCAAATACCAAATTTGAAACAATTCCGGTAAATAATGTCGCTAAAATCATCAAAATAACGAATATCGGGAGGTACAATTATATGGGGCTATATGCAGACGTGGACCTGCACAGACAATTTTCTGTCATAGGCTTCAAATATCAAATTTAGAACAATTCCGGTGAATAATGTTGCAAAAATCATTAAAATAACCAATATCGGGAGGTACACTTATATGGAGGCCATACGAAGACGTGGGCCTGCACAGACAATTTTTTGTCATAGGCTGTAGTATCCATTACGAACTTCAAATACCAAATTTGAAACAATTCCGGTGAATAATATCGCTAAAATCATCAAAATATCGAATATCGGGAGGTACCGTTATATGGGGGCTATACCAAAACGTGGACCTGCACGGACAATTTTCTGTCACAGGCTGTGGTGTCCATTACGAACTTCAAATACCAAATTTGAAACCATTCCGGTGAATAACGTCGCTAAAATCATCAAAATACCCAATATCGGGAGGTACAATTATGTGCGGGCTATACGAAGACGTGGGCCTGCAGGTACAATTTTCTGTCATAGACTGTGGTATCTATTACGAATTTCAAATGCCGAATTTGAAACCATTCCGGTGAATGATGTCGCTAAAATCATCAAAATACCGAATATCGGGAGGTACCGTTATATGGGGGCTATACCAAAACGTGTACCTATTTGGCCCATTTTCAATACCAAAAATCCTGCAGACATAATATATATTTGAGTAAAACTTTATCAACCTACTTCATTTCGTTCGGAAGCTAGAGTGATTTCCACAGACGGATATACCTTGTGAGCTCTAAAATGTATATTCTGTATTGTTACAAACGGAATGACAAACTTAATATACCCTCCATACTATGGTGGAGGGTATAAAAACATTGATATTGCTTAAAGAAATAAATATTTCACTGAGAAAATACCTCAAACAGTTGTAGTCAAGCAGGGGAAGATATGGAATTTTTGAATAGAATAAAGCAGAGAGAGATATTGGGCGGAAGGATACTGTTTTCATCTCAATGGAACAGAACCGGAAATTCATACACAACAAACGGAAGTAGAACAACAACAAACGGTGAGTTTGTGAAAACGAACAATAGAAATATTTTTTGCTAGGCCACAGGATTGACATAAAAAAGGATTTTTAACAATTTAAAATTCGACACAAAATAAAACAAATTGTAGCAAAAATAAATTTATTTCATGTCCTTTACTCAATTTCTAGAAATTATATTTATTAAATTAACCCTGCCCTTTTCCACTCTGTCTTAAATATTCAAATCTTATTTCTCCTCATTAAATCGTTTTGTCTTTCTCGAGACCTACAATTAATTCACATAAATTTGAACGCAATTAAATCGTTATAGAAGTATTTTTGCCAATAAAAATTAAGGACACGTTTATCACAACTTTTCCCAAGTACACTCATACTCACACACACACACGCACGCCCACCATAAAAATTAAGAACAAACACAAAAGTAGCGCAAACGGAAACAACAAAAGTAATTACAATAAAGCAGAACATTTCAATTATCTTAATTACTAAATAAGAG
Source organism: Musca domestica (assembly GCF_030504385.1). Taxonomy (NCBI): domain Eukaryota; kingdom Metazoa; phylum Arthropoda; class Insecta; order Diptera; family Muscidae; genus Musca; species Musca domestica. The sequence goes on along the minus strand of NW_026712324.1, from coordinate 3,586,011 downwards.
AGCGAAGAAGAATAAGAAAAAAAAAAACATCAATAAAAGAGGATAAAAGTAAACTTTTAGGCATCGACAGGCAAACAAACACACGAAATCGTGCTGAAGTTGTAGATAATGGAATAATGATGGAAAAATTACAAATACAATTGAATAATCGATATATGAGATGGTGGATAAAAGTGTTTCTTATAGAGCTTGTCATAAATTATACACGCGATTTATTTAGGCTTTGAAGATCCAGTCAGAAAGCTTCAATAAAAATGTTTTGACCATTTATGTATTTATTATATGCTTTTTTGAGTTTCGGTATGATTTTTTGTCTGTATGTTCTCGATTCCTTAAAATCCTTATTTGGCGAAATGCTTTAACTATGTTCACAATAAATCCAAAATATTTTACATGAAATTCATTTAAAAAATAATTTTTAACAATTTTTTCAAAAAGTTCTTCCAAAAATAGTTTTTAATGATACCTGATTCTGGTCCGATATGTCATTGTAAAACTACAGGGTGAGATAAAAAAATGCAACAAAGTCAAACGCCATAATTTTTTTTTTAAATTTATTGAATGAAAACAAATAATGTCGGAAATAGCATCAAATTTTAGAATAAGTTTAGATTTGTTCGAATTGGTCACCTTTGGCATGAATTATGGCCTTCAAACGGCCAATAAAACCGTCACACGCTGCCCGAATGTTGCTCTGCGGTATTTTGACCTAATCCCGGCGAAGCGTTTGCTTGAGGTGATCGACACTTTGGCATTTTTTAGTGCCAACCATGCTTTCCAAAATACTCCAGACACAATAGTCCAACGGATTGGTATCCGGAGATTTTGGTCGCCAAAATCCTCGCTTCATTTCCAGCGCAACCTCATTTTGTAACCATTCTTGGGTGGCGCGTGCTGAGTGCGATTCTGATGCCACGGTCGATTAATACGAGCGGAGAGCGAACATCGGCTGTTATGGCGGCACACACGCCGACCACGGCGCTTGAGTTCTGGTGGCCAACCGAAGGTGCATATTTTCGTTTGAGCTCTTTGGCAACTAAACACGATCATTTTATTTGTTTACGTCTTTATTCGGAACTCATTTTTCAATATTTGCCGAATGGAATATTGCGATATGTTCAGCTCACGAGCAATTTTTCAGAGGAACGAACATCGCTAAATCGACTCCAAATGTCCTGAAACGGATTTGGCCACAAATCGTGTTTTTTAATATTTTGTATTGTCTTCTCGTTTATCAATCTATCGATTTTCATGAATAATATTTAATCACTTTCTGTCAAGTAATTAATTGTTGATTTTTATACCCCATGTGTTTCTCAAGGAGTTCCTGTCCAGAAAAGTGGATTTTTAAAAAAATATTTTTCAAGGACTTTTTGGTCCATATGCGTGTTTTTTTTAAATATTTTTCAAGTATTATGAGTAAAGAATAAGAATTTGCCATGCTATTATATTATTTATTACTATATATTTATATATTTCTGAGCTGTATTTGATATATTTCCCTGAATATCGTTGTTACGGAGTGCATATTACGGCTGTGGGTAACAAATATGACAAATCGGATGAACAGTATATATGGGAGCTTTAGCTAAATCTGAACCGATCTTCACCAAATTTGACATACTAACTTCAAGACTCAATTCGGTCGTATGTGCCAAATTCCATCCCATATGGACAAATATTAGAGGTTTGGTGCACAATAAATGGTAAATCGGACGAAGTTATATATGGGAGCTATATCCAAATCTGAACCGATCTCGATAAAATTTAGCAAAGGTATTTCTGAGCTGCATTTGATATATTTCCCCAAATATTGTTGTTACAGAGTGCATATTACGGCTGCGGAGGACAAAAATAACAAATCGGATGAACAATATATATGGGAGCTATCGCTATATATTAACAGATTTCGATAAAATTTGACATACTTATTTTCAGGCCTAATTTGGTTGTATGTGCAAAATTCCATACTATTCGGGCTGATATTACACGTTTGGTGCACAATAAAAGGCAAATCGGACGAAGATATATATGGGAGCTATATCTAAATTTTTACCGATTATCTCCAATTTCAATAGGGTTGGTCCTTGGACCAAACAAATGTTGTATGGAAAATTTCATCTCAATCGGAAAATAAATGCGACCTGCATTTTGTTCACAAGAATACATGGACAGACGGACAGACGGACTGACATGCATAAATCAACTCAGAAAGTGATTCTATGCAGATCATCAAAAGGAACTATGGGTCTATCTCGTTTCCTTTTGCCTGTTACAAACAAATGCACAAAGACATTATACCCTGACCACCTTGTGGTGTAGGGTATAAAAATCAAGTACAATAATTCAATCGCGAGATTTCAAAAAAATATATGTATTGCTCAAAATCAGAAATTAATAGTGGATTATTATACACCACAACACTTTGTAAGTTTCCTATCTCGCCGAGCTGAGTCGATCGACCTATCTATGTCCGTCTGTCCATGTGAATTTGTAATCACTCAAAAGGACGCAGTTATGGCCCGATCCTCACGAAACTAAGAATGTAGGTGGGGCTAGGGCCAGAATAGAAGTCTATTGTTTTGAAGATGATCGCATAATATTTAGGGGTTGAAATGGACCAAAAACTGAAAAATTTTCTGATTTTGTAGTTAATCTACAAGTCGCGTAATTTAGCATGAGGCTAGAGCTTAGGACTGGGCAGAAGTCTTCCAATTTTGATGATCATCGGGTAATATTTGGTTAGTGAAATAGACCATAGCATTTGTGTTAAACAAAAGTCAAATTTTCCATTAAACCTCGAATATTTTTAATCCCGGCGAAATCACAAATAGACGAACAGGTCAATTCTGACCTTTACGTAGATATCGATAGTAAATATATCGGATATATATAGCGAAATGCTAGCTAGAATGCTTATATCTCAAGAATGGCTGGACCTATTTTGATAAATTTTATCAATTCAGAATACCCTCTTGACATAAAAAAATAAAATCTTAAAAAAAATTACATAAAGAGATGCCAATAATGATGTTAAAATAAATTTTGTAGTATTGTGTGACATTTTTTATCGCATGCGATTTTTTCAATTCGACTTAATATTGAAGTGTATATTTTGTAATACTTTTTCACCTTACAACACAGGTTGGGGTTATTATATACAGATTGCAATTATTGTCCGATCCTCACGAAAATATTCGTAACGGATGGGGTTTTTAAAGATGGATCAACAATTAAAAATGTTCCTGATTTTGCAGCCGTCATAAAGGTCACAAATAGAAACCAAAGGATACGAAATCTCGTATGAAGTTAGAATTTAGGAAAACGGGTAGAATGGACCACTACTTTTGTGTGAAAAAATACCAACATTACTTACTGATGATATCCGAAATACACAAAAGGCAGACTTGACGAATATGGCCAAATATCGTAGACAAGTAAATCATATCATATAACAGAAAAATTTTCTTGATCACACAATTGAAACCAATCGACACAGAATTTTGCCTGAAAATATAGTTAAGGACAGCGAATAATTTGAGCACTTTGGATGACCAAGACGGAGTGCGTAAATATTGGACAAATGCCTCTGGCCAAAAAGCTTAGGGTAATATCTGGGCAGGGCTTCTAACATATTGTAGTGTTGTAGGGTATAACATGGTGGTGGGCGCCGCACGACTATAGCATTTGCTGACTTCTTTTAAAAATATTTTTTAAATATTATAAATTAATCGTAAATTTTGAAAATATATGTTTCAAAAATAAAAATTAATTATGGATTTTTTTTAAAAATATTGTTCAAGAACTAAAAATTAATCGCGGATTTTTCTTAAAAATATTGTTCAAGAGATTTGTTCAAGATTTTTTCAAAAATAACTTTCAATAAGTTCCCCTCCAATAATTTGTTGTAGTTTTTTCTTTTAATATTTTTGGGGATTTTCTGGAAAAGATTCGTAGATGTAATTTTTCAAAAACTCCAAAAGAAATTCGAGATTTTAGCTTTTTCTAATACAGGGTTGCCCATATTCGACGGACCCATCTGGCAACGCCATAACTTTTGACAGAGATGTCACATCGCTTAATGACATACCGCGTTTAAAGCGTCAGTCCAAGCAGATTTTTACCATGAGCCAATACACGCCACGCGAGCGCTCTGAAATAGTTGAAATTGCTTTTAAAACATTAAAAAAATGTGAGAAGTGCGCCTTCTAAGAACACCATTAAGCGTTCATACGAAAAATTTTCGACCGAGAATATCGCTGACGTACGAGCCAGTGTTGAGAGGTCCCCAAGAACATCCCAAAAACGCCGTTCTCAGCAGTTGGGCATGGCTCGGTCCACTTTACAACGGATTATTCGCATTGATTTGCGTTTGTTCCCGTACAATATTCAATTGACGCGAAGAGTGTTGCCTGCGGACAAGCCTCGTCGATTGGAATGGGCCCAAAGAGTCATCGAAATGTCCGAAGATGACGAGCAATTTTGGAACAAAATTATCATGTCCGATGAAGCCCATTTCACATTGAATGGGACCGTAAATAAGCAAAATTGCCGTTTTCACGCCACTGAAAATCCTCAGGAGATTCAAGAAGTGCCTCTTCATGACGAAAAAGTCACAGTTTGGTGCGGCGTTAGTGCGAAAACGGTCATTGGGCCGTTTTTCTTCAAAAATGAAAATGGCCATGCTGTTACCATCAATCAGGAGCGTTATCGCGACATGATGACCAATTTTGTGATGCCAATTATTCGTCGAAAGCGTATGCGGCAGTTCTGGTTTCAACAAGACGGCGCTCCACCGCACACAAGTCGCATAACAATCGATTTTCTGAAGAATTTGTTTCCGGGCCGTTTATTTATGTCGAAAAGTGGTGATTTGGACTGGCCACCGCGTTCGCCCGATTTGACGCCGCCTGACTTCTTCTTGTGGGGATATTTGAAGTCAAAGGTTTACGTTAACAAGCCAAGGACCGTAGAAGAGCTCAAGGACAACATTCGTGAAGAAATAGCCGCTATTCCGGCCGAAATGTTGGCAAAAACGATGGAAAATGCAGCAAAAAGGGCACAATACGTCATCAACGCCAGAGGCGGACATTTGAGAGATATCATATTCAAAAATTGATGTAAACAAATCTACTTGGAACAAATTAAATGATTAACATTGCCAACCGCCAAATTTTTATTTTTTTTCTTTGATTTAAAAAAAAAACATGGGTCCGTCGAATATGGGCAACCCTGTATTTTTGATCATCAATCATGTTTTTTTCTGTAATATTTTAAATCAGCTTTTTCTATTCCTAAATCTCCCTTAGCTTTTTCTATTCCTAAATAACACGCTCTTGGTATCCGAGTCGATTCCAAAGAGGGGTTGTAGTAAAAAGAAATGAGGTTGAACTGAGGTAATGCGGTCTGCCACAGCATCGATCGAAATGACATTCTCTTCTTTATCAAATTTTGGAACTCTTGGACGGTATACTTATTAACCTTGTAAAATACCAGTTTCCAGGTATTCCAAGGAGAATAACCAAATTAATATCCTCTTAATTTCATGGAGGATGCCATACAAATTACTTTAAACAAAAGTCTTAAATTGATTCATTATTTCCTCTTCCTCTGCCGGTATAATTTTAATTAATTTGTAATTCCTGCCTAATTCTATTCAAATATTTAATCAAACCCGCAATAACACTTCTCTCCTCTTTAACCCAAACGAAACACAACATTCATTCAAGCTGCCAACAACCATCGATCCATTTATTCATCCAGAATCGATGCCATTGAAGTGGCATCCGAACACCAACAACAACAACAGTAATAATGCAAATTATTCCGTTTTGCTTATCATTAGGCATTTGGTGGCGGGTATTTGTTGTTGTTGTTGCTTTTTCGGTTTTATTTTCCAGCCAAGTCATGCTGCAAACACAACACCAATTATAGATATTGATGAGGAGCTGGAAATGTTTGTAGAAACGTATATTTCCTCCTATGTACATATTGGAGGGCATGCCAATATGCAAACGCACACACACACACGCACTCACAGAGAGATTATATCAATACTTTCCTTGGGTGGTGAAGGAGGATGGCGAGAGGGTGAGGGCGTGGGACGCCATTTTGATATTTGTATGTATTTATACAGCCCCATTCGCCCCTTTGTTCCCAAATTTCTATAAAAAAGGGAGTAGAACAAAAGTTTTACGCATCACTGGGCAACCAGGAAAATCAGTATTGATCTGAACTGAAGCGAGCCTCTGGAAACATTAAATATTGTTTGGTGGGCAATATATCAAAAGCAATCAATTTGTGTGCTCTGTTTGGTATAACCCGGTTTCCCGAGCTCGTCGATGCCACAGGAAGAGCATTCTCCAAAAGCTAATGTTTGGTTGTTGTTGGCGTTCAATGGATGGAGAAGGTCGTTCGTTTGCTATGCGAAAACTGCGTTGTAGAGCAGCACCAAAGGAGCAGCAGAAGTAGGGGCAGGGAGCATCATGAAAATGAAAACATGCCAGGATTCTTTGCCAAGAAATGATGCCATGGAAATAATGAATAAATGAATCAGCCTACGTCTGTTTATTTTTGGATTCGTGGAAGTGTTGCGGGCGGTTTGTGTGTATGTGTGTGTGGAGGAGGGTTTTGCTTTCGTTGCTAATGTTAGCATAAAATGGTGGAAAAACTGTTTGTTTTCCTGTAAATATTTTTCGCTATTACAGGTGTTAAGTTTATAACTTCGTCGAAAGCAAATATTAGATGGGAGGGGAGATACGTCGTAATGGTGTTGAATTTCGTACGATGGCCGTTGGGAAAATTGAAAAAAAAGCTTGGCGTTTAGTGCTTGGCAATTGAGCGTTTTTTTTTTTTTTTTTTTTTTTTTTTTTGTTTTGGAAATTTGAACTCAAGCACCGGCAGTATTTTGGTTTTGATAATGCGTACGAAAAGTACTAAATTGTACTAAATTTGGTATTGTGTGAACGGATACAAATATTTGAGGTGAGGGGATATACGTCGTAATGGGGTCGGATTTCGAACGATGACCGTTGGGAAAATTGAAAAGTGTTTGGTGATTGAGCATATTTTTTGGAAATTTGAACTCAAACACCAGTAGTAAGTTGGGTCTGAAAATGCGTCCAGCAAGCATACGAAAGGTACAAAATTGTACTAAATTTGGTATTCTGTGAACGGATACAAATATCAGAGGCGAGGGGAAATACATCGTAATGGTGTCGGATTACATACGATGGCCGTTGGGAAAATTGAAAAGTGCTTGGCATGTAGGCAAAAGAATGAGCGTATTTCTTGGAAATTCTAAAGCAAACATCAGGAGAGAGTTAGGTTTGAAAATGCGTCCAGCAAGCGTACGAAACGTACTAAATTTGGTATTGTGTAAACGAATACTGCTTGAAATTAGAAATTTAGCATTAGGATCACTCTTGGTATGTACAGTTGAGACTTGAAAGTGGTTTTGGCACTGAGTTGGAATTCTAATAGTTGGCATTAGGAAAATCTGAAGCCGGAAATTTGAAATTTGGGGTGAGTACGAAAGGTACTAAATTTGGTATTGTGTCAACGGATACTGTTTGACATTTGAAATTTGGCCTCAGATCTCTCTTGGTATGTACAGTTGAGAATTGGAAGTGGTTTTGGAAATACGTACAACAAAGTACTAAATAGTACTAAATTTGGTATTTTGTAAGGCACTGAGTTGGAATTCTAATAGTTGGCATTAGGAAAATCTGAAGCTGGAAATCTGAATTTTGGGGTGAGAGTCGTTGATGTTGTGTGGGATAGACGAACTAATGGGTTTATCGAAATTATAACAATACGTGTACGAAAAGTACTAAAATCCACTAAATTTGGTACAATTTGGAATTGTGAAATTTTATATGAGAATTCATTCTTGAAAATGAGATTGATGTAAGGATGTGGTTTGTGTACTAACTGTAAGAACTGTACTAAATGGTACTAAGTTTGGTACATTTCCGTTTTAGATCAACGAAAGAAGCGGGAATTTTAAAATTTTGTATTGGGGCCCCTGTTGGCTATTACTTTATGATAAAGGGGTGATTTTGGTAATACCACTGTACTACAAGTGCACGAAAAGTACTACATAGTACTACACCTGATACCATTTGGTATTGAGTGCACAGATTGTTCTCGAAATCTTAAATTTGACAAATGGAGGTGGTTTCGAAAATGTGTGCTCTAGTTACACGACAAGTACTGAATGGTACTATAATTGGTATTGAGTGAAGGGACAGAAATACAATTCTGAAATTTGATATTTTGATTACGGATGGTATCTGTGTTTGAGATTTGGTGTTGGTTTTTGAAATACGTTCTAAAAAGTACTAAATTTGGTACTTGGGTAAGGGCAAGAAGTCCAAAATTTGATACATGGCGGGGTATTTGGAAATACGCACTAAAAAGTACAAAATGTACTAAATATTATTAACTTTGACATTTGGGGAAGGAATAGAGTTGAAAATCTGAAATTTGGAGTGAGAGTCATTGATGTTGTGTGGGACAGACAAACTAAAGAGTTTTTCGAAATTCTAACAAAAGTACTAAAATAAATTAAATTTGATAGAATTTGGAATTACGTCAACGGATAGTGGAAAAATATTGAAATTCAGGAGATTTTTTGAAAATATTTAATGTTTGTAAAATGGTACTAAATTTGGAAAAAAAAATGCCGTTTTGGGTCAAGGGAAGAAGCTGGTAATTTGCCCCTTTTCTGATAAATAGGTGGTTCGAGAAACGTGTACTACAAGTGCCAAAAGAAAAAATACTCAAAAGAGCTAAAGAGTTGCTTCGCTTAGCCGAAAGTGGTGAACTGCCGAATTTGGTTTTCTCCGTCTCCGATGATAAAAGATTTGTTGTCCAGTAGTAGCAAATGATCGTGTTTACTTGTCAAAAAGGTTAGCTGAAAATGTGCCCCATCGGTTGGCTACCAGAACTCAAGCGCCGATCATAGTGATGGTGTGGGCCGCCATAACAGCCGTCCATTAGGCCATCGGAATAAATGCCGAATATTATCGCAAAAATATTTTGGAGGGTGTATTAACGCCTTGGGCACGCAAAAACATTTTGGCCATTTCATTCCTTGGAAGCGGGCTCAGCACCATCGCACTCAGCACGCGCCACCCAAGAATGGTTACAAAATGAGGTTCCTCGCTTCATTTCCAGCGCACAATGGTCAATATCCGGATACCAATTCGTTGGACTATTGTGTCTGGAGTATTTTGGAAAGCAAGGTTGGCACTAAATAAATAAAAAAAGTGTCGATCACCTCAAACAAGGGCTTCGCCGGGAATGGGATACCGCAGAGCAACATCGGGCAGCGTGTGACGGTTTCATTGGCCATTTGTATACCATATTTCTTCCCAAGGTGGGCAATTCGGACAAATCTAAACTTATTTGATGCTATTTTCGATTTTTTGCTTTCTATGAAAACTATGACGTTTGAGTTTGTTGCAGTTTTTTTATCTTACCCTGTAATAGTAAGAAAAGTACTAAATGTTAATACACTTGGAATCGAGTGAATTATAGAGCTCAAATTCAGAAATTTGATATTGAGGCTTGTGTTGGTATTTGGGGGTGCTAAATTGGAATATAAAAGGGGATAGAGCTGAAACAGTAAAATTTTATATTGCGACAACTGTTGGTGTAATTTGGAGGTCGCAGTTTGTGTCTTTGTTCAAGATATGGAGGTGGTTTTGGAAATGTGTACTATAATTGGTCAAAAAGTGCTAAGTTATATTAAATTGGATATTGAGTGCAGGGATGGAGCTGGATTCCGGTAATTTTATATTGATATCTCTGTTAGTATCTGGTATTTACACCTGGTGGTGGTTCTGCAAATGCAGAACCTATGACTAATTGTTCGAAAAGTACTAAATTTAGTACAATTTTGAATCACTGTGGGTATCTAGGATGGAGAAATGTTACTAACTTTGGTGTTGGGTGGATATTTTAAGCTGAAATTTTGAAATTTGATTGTTTATTTTGAAAAATGTTGTCAACTGAACAAGTTGTTATTTTTAAGCACTAAAAAATGCCTACCACGAACTGTTACAATGAATTTAAAAAAAAATCTTTCCTACATACTTATATTCCCACAATAAGAATAATCTTTTTCTCCAACAGACAAAACGGATTCTTCTTGGAAATAAATAATTTGTATGCTCCTCATTAACGCAAGCTGTTCGTGGGAAATATATTGCCACTTAATAAAATTAACTTCAATTTGTTTAAATGAAAATATTTCGAATTTATTTATTTGCAAAACGTTAGGACTCTCTCTCACCAGCACTAAATTTCAATACACAAGAAAAAGCCTTTCTGTGGAATTGCATGTTTGCACAAAAACCGACCTCTTACTGGACGACCATTAATATAATCATGCCCATTAGCATTTAACACAAAAGTTGAGAGGTCTTTGTTTTTGTTGTCTTCCTTCTTTTCCTCCAATTTGTCTGGTCTTCCAAATAATGGATTTTCTATTTTGTCTGCCAGTCGATGTGCGTGGGCATTTCGAGACTTAGGACCAAAATGAAAGCAGCTTTTATTATTAATCCTTTAAGTAATGCCGGGCATTCGATCATTATTGTTGGCATTGTTGGTACTGTTTGTTATGAATGACAAAATTCCTGGCAGTACTCAGGGAGTCTATGAGTGGCATATAAGTCCTTCAATAAAGGGGTATTGAAGGAGAAGTCAAGAAGTCCTATTTGTCCTTCAAAAATAAATTCGAAATTCCTTGATTATTGACCTTGACAAAATATTTTATATACACATAATATTCCAAGCCACACTGGTCCGTAAAACAGTATTTAAAAAATATTCGAGTTGATAGGTCGTTGAAAAACAAGTAAAAGAAATCCACGATTATTGGTCATTGAGAACAAATGTTTTAAAAGAACACACAATTGATCCTTGGAAAAAATATGTTTAAAAAATCTACACTAATTAATCCACGCTTATTAATCCTTGAAAAAAAAAATATTTTTAAAAAATCCACACTAATGGATTCTTGAAAAAAATATTTAAAAAAACAAACATATTGTTCCTTAAAAAAATATTTTTAAAAATCCACACTAATGGATCCTTGAAAAAAATATTTTTAAAGAAACAAAGCATATTGATCCTTGAAACAAAAATATCTTTAAAAAATGAACTCATATTGACCCTTGAAAAAAATATTTTTAAAAAAATCACACCAAGGGATCCTTGAAAAAAATATTTTTAAAAAATTCACACCAAGGGATCCTTGAAAAAAAATATTTTTAAAAAAAATCACACCAAGGGGTCCTTGAAAAAATATTTTAAGAAAACCATGCTTATTGATACTTGAAAAAAATTAAAACATCCACGTTATTGATCCTTTTCCTTTTTTTTTAAAAAATCCACGCTTTTGATCCTTAAAAATATATATTTTTAAAAAATCCACGACCATTGATCCTTGTAAAAAAATTATTTAATTAAAAAAATATTATTTTAAAAAATACCAAGCCTATTGATCCTTGAAAAATATTTTAAAAAAATCCACGCCTATTGATACTTTAAAAAATATTTTTTTAAAAAATCCACGTCTATTGATAATTAAAAAAAATATTATTTTAAAAAATACCAAGCCTATTGATACTTAAAAAATATTTTTAAAAAATCCTTGCCAATTGGTCTTAAAAAAAATTACTTAAAAAACCACGCCTATTAATCCCTAAGAAAATATTTAAAAAACCCAAGCCTATTGATTCTACAAAAATTTTAATAAAAAAATCAACGTCATTTGGTCTAAGAAAAAATTATTCAAAATAAGTAAAAAAGTTGTAAGTTTGGCCGGGCCGAACTTTGAATATCTCCACCATACGAAACGAATTTGGCAATTTTCAAAAAAAAAAAATCGGTTAAAAATTCTGTTAATATCTTAAAAATACCGAATATAGCCATTATTTTATACATATAGCCATTATAATATACATTTGAGTACAATTTTATCGACCTACATCACTTCGTTCGGAAGCTAGAGTGATTCCCACAGACGGCAGACGGACGGGCATCGGTAAATCGACATAGAATTTTATGCTGATTGTGGGGTCTAACATATCTATTTCGAGGTGTTACAAATGGAATGACAAACTTAATAGACTACATACTATGGTGGAGGGTAAAAAAATAAACGCCAATCTATCCTTGAAAAATCATTTTACTAAAAAGTAAGCTTTTTGATCCTTGAAAAAAATATATTCAAAAACATCTTTGGTCTATAAAATATCCAGAATTTCCATTTTAATACTCCTTTGCCTACAAAAAGCCATATTTAAGCCGATTTCTGGAAAAAATTAAGAAAAAAAATGTGGTCCTTTCTTTGCAAAATGAGATAAATGATTCAATTGATTCATTGCGTTAAAGCATAACCATTGAAAGCAGATTAAGAGGTCATCAAGCCAGTGTAATCCCCCCCAAAAAAAAACTCCACCCCTCTCTCACACAACATTTAAAAGGATATTAAGAATTTCGTTTAGATTTGATTGAATTTTTTTACATCTTAACGTCCTTTGGTTTAGTTTGAAAATTGTCTTCGAAAACAAGTTTATTTGTTTTATTTATTTTTGTTTTAAATCGAATCTAAATCATGACCAGTTCAGAGAATCCTGTTCAAGGACATTTGGAACGTCCACAAAAGGGTATTTGTTTAACAAAACTCAAAATGGACTTTTAAAAACTTTCCAAATGATTTTCTTTTTGGGTCATTCTCGATACGGTGCAGCAGCAGCGTCTGTGGCTAATGACTTTGGTAATTTATTTGTCTTAATCTGTTGTTTGAATCATTGATGACAGCTTAGGGAGAGGATTTTTGTTTTGTTTATCCTAAAGAAATATGGCCATGGAATCTCTCAAGGATAATAAAGGGATGCCCAAGAGTTTTGTGGCATATATTGGTTTAAATCAAATTGGAATTTGAATAAAAAACAATTGGTTTTTATAGGGTTCCGGGTTTTATAGGGTTCCGGGGTTGGATACTTGAAAAAAGGAAAAAAAATATTTTTTATACCCTCCACCGTACTATGGAGGGTATATTAATTTTGTCATTCCGTTTAACTCCTCGAAATACTCATGTCAGACCCAACAAAGTATGTATATTATTGATCAGCGTAAAATTCTAAGACGATCTAGCCATGTCCGTCTGTCTGTGTGTGTGTCTGTCTGTCTGTCTGTCCGCCTGTCTGTCTGTTGTAATCATGCTATCTTTCGCACAAATTGAGATAGAAGGCTAAAATTTTGCACACATGGATATTTTGCCAGTGGGCAGGTTAAGTTCGTAAATGGGCCATGTAGGTCCTAGTTATCATATAGCCCCCATATAACGGTACCACCCGATATTCGGTATTTTGATGATTTTAGCGACATTATTCACCGGAATTGTTTCGAATTTGGCATTTGAAGTTCGTAATGGATACTACAGCCTAAGACAGAAAATAATCTATGTAGGTCCACGTCTTCGTATAGCCCCCATATAACGGTACCCGGTATTTTTAAGATTTTAACAGAATTTTTTACGGATTTTATTTATTTATTTATTTATTTATTTTTTTTTTTGGAAATTGCCAAATTTGTACCAAATGGTGGAGGGTATTAAAAGTTTGGCCTGGCCGAACTTACAGCTTTTTTACTTGTTAAATTTGACTTGGACATTAGCATCGTCTAGCCCCTTAAATTCATATATGAAGATTTTCTTTCCCTCCCTCTCCATTTCTTTCATTCACTCTCTCCACAAAAATTTTCCAACCCCAGTCAATTAAAACTTCTGAAAAAGTTAATCGCTTCTTGAGCTCTCCGATCTCATGCGAATTATGTTGGCTAAAGTTAAATCAATAATTTTAATACATTCGACTAACAAAATTTCCATTTCACTTAAAACTCGGCAATTCTCTGACTCAAAACTACACATACACACACACACACAACACCAACTCACAACCATTCACATACTCGGATCTATTAAATTCACTTTCATTCAACCATAGATGGCATAACTGAATTTGCATATTTTATATTGCTGCAGCAGAAAGCAACAACAGCTACAACTACATAATCTTTTGATGATTTTTCGAAACACATGCATTCAACTCAAATTTCAAAAAATCCAATCAAAATTGTATGCAATCAAATGTGCAATTACTTTTATTTTTGAAAATTAAAGCAGAAAATAGAAAAAAAGTATCTGACAAAAAATATTTCATTTTAATTTATTTTATGCCGTAATTGCTGACACATTTGGTTACACAGAAATTGTTGATGGTAACACCATAAATTTGTAAACGTGGGTGTGTCGTAGTGAGTATGTCTGTACTAGTCCATAGCCGTTATGAACTTTCACATAGCATAACTTTTGCTAATTGACATGAATTCCATCCCTGGAATTTCACATAATATTTATGTATTCCCCTACACACACACACACAAATATGTGCAAATGCCAGAACGAACTATCCAAGCGATACCATGGGCCAAGATTTTGCCAATACCACCACAACCTTTTGAAAATAGCAAAACAAAACGAGGTAAGGCTGATGGTGCGGTAGGGATATATAAAGCGGAATTTTTGGATATTTGTACTTTGGGGGTTGGAAAAAGTACAAAAAAGTGAACAATATTATTATTGAGCGAACGACGAAAGCCCGATCAACACAAAAGTTCCCAACTGCCTAAAAGTCGCCTTCAACCCATTATAGAATATACATTTTCCCAGCCCCCAAAAACATGCAGAATTCCACTCCAAAAATTAAGTGGGCTTGACTGTATGTTCAATAGGCAACGACAACAGAGTGTTATAGGTTGTCCAACAGGCCTTTTTAAAACTCATAATGCTCAATTTTTTCAGCTTGAAATTTTTTTATATCAAAATTGCATACATTGACGAAATTTTTAGACCTTTAAGGTTTAATATTATAGAAAATCTGACCATTTTAACCAAAAAAAATAAATATCTTACATTTTGAATATTACTAAGGAGGATATTGGTATAATTATTGGACCCACATCCATTTTCTCCGTCCAAAACTATTTCAACGTCTTCGTATGTAAATCCTGGCAACCAACAGTGACCTCAATATCAAATTTAATAATTTCAGCTCGATCCCTTCATTCAATAAGAAATTTTGTAACATTTAGTATGTATATCCAAACAAATCTATATCCATCTATTATAGACACCAAAATCAATATCTTACATTTTGAATATTACTATAATTATTGGACCCACATCCATTTTCTCCGTCCAAAACTATTTCAACGTCTTCGTATGTAAATCCTGGCAACCAATAGTGACCTCAATATCAAATTTCATAATTTCAGCTCGATCCCTTCATTCAATAACAAATTTTATAACATTTAGTATGTATATCTACACCAATCTATATCCATCCATTCGAGACACCAACAGGGATCCAAATTTAGTACCATTTAGTACTTCTTGAATAATTATGAACGCATTTGCAAAACCACCTCCATATGTCAAATTTGTGGATTCCAGCCCTATACCTTCACCCAATACCCAATTTAGTTCCAAATAGTACTTTTCGAAGAATTGTAGTACATATTTTCAAAACCACCTCCATATTTCAATCACAGGCACCAACATTGATATCTATATCAAATTTCAGGATTTCAGCTCTATTCCTTCACCCAATACCAAATAGAGTATTACTTAGAACTTTTAGAACGGTTATAGTACACATTTCCAAAACAACTACCAAATATTTATACCAGATACCGAACAGTGTTGGCATGTTTGTTCGGGATATCACAGTATTTTGTTGTTGCAAAATAGTAAGGCTTAATACCATTTTTGTTGTTTTTATCAACCAATAGAAACCTCAACTTCAAATATGATGATTCCAGCCCTATCCCTTCACCCAGGCACCAACAGTGATATTTTTATGAAAATTCAGGATTTTAGCTCGATTCCGAATAATAAATTTAGTAGTATTTAGTACTTTTCGTAAAATTATAGTACACTTTTCCTGGACAATAACAGAGACCTTAATATCAAACTGGATGATTTCAGGTTATCCCATCACCCAATACTAAACATAGGACCATTTAGTACATTTTGTACAATTATAGTACACATTTGCGAAACCATCTCCATATGACCAGGCTTCACATGAACAGCGAGCCTAATATCAAATTTCCGATTTCAAGCACTATATGTTCACCCAATACCAAATTGTACCAATAATAGTACTATTTAGTACTATTGCCAAACTACCGCCAAATCTCTACCCCCGATACCAACACTTATCTTAATATCAAATTTCAGATTTGTATCTCTATCAATACCAAATTTAGTACCAGTTTAGTTTCAAACCCACCGACATATCTTACCACAGATACCAACAGTGACATTCATAATAATTTTTAGGATTTTTAGTAAAATTCCCTCATCAAGTAAAAAATTCAGTACTGTTTAGTATTTTCCGTGCACTTTTAGTACACATTTCAAAAACCATCTGCATATCTAAATTCCAGATACCAACAGAGACGTTAATACCGAATTTCAGAATTTTATCTCCACCCTCTAACTTTTCGAACAGCGTTGCTAATACCAAATTTCAGATTTCAAGCACTATCTGTTCACCCAACACCAAATTATATGAAA
Source organism: Musca domestica (assembly GCF_030504385.1). Classification (NCBI taxonomy): domain Eukaryota; kingdom Metazoa; phylum Arthropoda; class Insecta; order Diptera; family Muscidae; genus Musca; species Musca domestica. Next base: position 3,569,354 of record NW_026712324.1, on the reverse strand, counting down.
TATAGTACTATTTAGTACTTTTCGTGCACTTGTACTACACATTTCCGAAACCACCTCTTTATCACATACCTATCACCAACAGTGACCTCAATATCAAATTTGAGGATTCCAGCCCTATCCCTTCACCCAATAACAAATAATCGTACATACATAAGACGTATCTCCAAACCACCGCCAAGTCTCAAGCACAGATACAATCAGTAACCTAAATATCAAATTTCGGAATATTATCTCTATCACCTCACCCAATAACAAAAATAGTACCATTCAATACTTTTCGAACTATTATAGTACATATTTCCAAAACTACCTTCATATGTACAGGCTACACATGAACACCGACCTTTATACCAAATTTCGGAGTTCAAACACCATATATATTCCATTCCAGCCCTATCTCTTCACAAAAAACCTAATTTAGTACCTTTCAGCACTTTTCGTACAAATATAGGACGCACTTGAAAACCACCGGCAAATCTCGACCTCAGATACTGATAGTTATGTTAATATCAAATTTCAGAATTTAATCTCCATCCCTTCACCCAATACCTAATTTAGTGCCATTTAGTACTTTTCGTATAATTACAGTACTCAGTTCCAAAACCATCTCAATATGAGCAGTGAGCCTAATACCATTTCAGATTTCAAGCACTATCTGTCTACCCAACACAAAGTTGTACCAAATATAGTACTATTTAGTACTTTTCGTGCACATGTAGTACACATTTCCAAAGTCACCTCTTTATTACAAACCTACTACCAACATGGACCCTAATACAAGATTTCAGGTTCATTTATTCACCCTAAACCAGGAAACTGTTTTTCTCTCTCGTAGTACACATTTCCAAAACCACCTTGTTATATCAAACTTACATTCCAACCTTCACATAACATCAAATGGTACCATTTTAGAGGTCTAGTAACATTTTAGAACATTTCCTAAATTTTAAGTTGGAATTTCCAATAACCTTTTGGTGCATCTATCCAATACTCCATCAGAGACTCTCCTTCCTCTCCTTCATCACAATTTTAATTTGTAAGAAATTTAGTACCATTAATTAGAAATTAGTTCGAATTTCCAAAGCTTCCTACATACCCAATCCTACACTCTCAAAGTGATCCCAATTCCGAATTTTAGGATTCCGCCCCTGTTGGTTCATCCAAAATCAAATTGTACTTTATTTAGTATATTTTAGAAGATATAAGTACAAATTTACATAACTACCTAAGTTTCCCAACCCTACACTCTGAGAGTAATCTTATTTCCAACTTTCAGGATACCAGCTCTCTGTACCAAATTTAATACCATTAAGTACAAATTTTCGGGACTACCTAAATCATAGTACAAATTTTATTTTCAACTTTCATGATTCCAATGCCATCGGTTCACCCAAAATTTAAATTGTACTAAATTTAGTACCACTTAGTACACCAATGTACGATTTTCCAAAAATACCCACATACCTCAGTCCTACAATGCAATAGTAATGTTATTTTCAAATTTCACAATTCCAACTCTACTGGTTTTCCCGAAATTTAAATTGTACCAAATGTAGTACAATTTAGTACACATAAGTACGAATTCCCAAAGTACTTAGTACTTTTCGCGAACATAATTTGAAATTTCAGGATTCCAGCTCCATTTGTTTCTCCAAATTCAAATTGTACTAAATTTAGTACCGTGAGTATACACTTCCAAAACTATCTTCTTGCATCGAATTGATTCTCATTCCAAATCTCTTATTTCCAATTTTCAGGATACCAGCTCTATTGGTTCACCCAAATCCAAATCGTACCAAATTTAATACAATTAAGTACAAATTTTCAGAACTACCAACATCATACATTTCAGCAGAAATCTTATTTTCAAATTTCAGGATTTCCACTCTACCGGTTCTCCCAAAATTTAAATAGTACAAAATTAGTACCTTTTAGTATACATAAGTTACGAATTCCCAAAACTTCCTTTATTTCTATATTTCACAATTCCAGTACTATTTAGTACTTTTCGTGCACATAATTACAAATTTCGATAACTTCCTCCACATCCCAATTCTACACTCCGCCAGTAATATTAATTTCAAATGTAAGGACTCCAGTTCCATCCGTTCCTCCAAATACAAATTGTACTAAATTTAGTACGCTGTAGTATTTTTCGTATACATGAGTACACACTTCCAAAACTATCCTTCTTGCACCGACTCTACTCCTCATCCTTGATTGGCATTCCAAATTTTAAGATTTTAGCACTAACCGTTCTCATGATACGAAATGTTACCTAATTTAGTACAGGGTTGCCCATATTCGACGGACCCATCTGGCAACAACATTGGGCCGTTTTTCTTCCAAAATGAAAATGGCCATGCTGTTACCATAAATCAGGAGCGTTATCGCGACATGATGACCAATTTTGTGATGTCAATTATTCGTCGAAAGCGTATGAGGCAGTTCTGGTTTCAACAAGACGGCCCTCCACCGCACACAAGTCGCATAACAATCGATTTTCTGAAGAATTTGTTTCCGGGCCGTTTGATGTCGAAAAGTGGTGATTTGGACTGGCCACCGCGTTCGCCCGATTTGACGCCGCTTGACTTCTTCTTGTGGGGATACTTGAAGTCAAAGGTTTACGTTAACAAGCCAAGGACCGTAGAAGAGCTCAAGGACAACATTCGTGAAGAAATAGCAGCTATTCCGGCCGAAATGTTGGCAAAAACGATGGAAAATAAAGCAAAAAGGTCACAATACGTCATCAACGCCAGAGGCGGCCATTTGAGAGATATCATATTCAAAAATTGATGTAAACAAATCTACTTGGAACAAATTAAATGATTAACATTGCCAACCGCCAAATTTTTATTTTTTTCTTTGATTTAAAATAAAACATGGGTCCGTCGAATATGGGCAAACCTGTACATTTTAGTTTTTTTCGTAAACCTATGGTGCGAATTTCCGAAAAAAATCCTTTGGGACATCTGTTAGGCATTTTATCAGTGATCCTCATTCTAGATTTAAGAGTTCTAGCTCTACTGCTTCCTCAAATATAAAGGGTACATTATTTAGTACCTTTTAATACTTTTTATCCCGTTCTGGTACAATTTCCAAATACCCAGCCTTATCTGACCCCCTCGAACCAGGAGTAACCCTCACCCAAAATTTCAAGATTCTAGCTTTGGGAGTTTCGTCTGGACGTTGATGAATCGTTAAGTCTGTCTGCCAGTCAGTTATTTAATCATTTTACTCCTTTAATTATATAGATGTATGGGTGACAGAGAATAAAAAATTCTGACAATTTTTTTTCCAATTCTTCAACTTAATACCCCGCCCTCATTGTGGGTACCAAATAGTTCCGTATGCTGTGCCACTACGTACGAATGTGTGCACGTATGTATGTGCCACATTCCAAATAGTTGTTTAAACTAATACAACATGGACAACGACGCAACAACACCGAAACATCGCAACAACACAATAGACCACATGTTGCCCCCATAACTCTTGAATAACTTGACACACAATGTTGAGTGTGTGCACTTTGCTGGAGTATGAAATGTGTGTGTGTGAGAGTATGTTTGATATTGACTAAAAGTATATCCTCTGTCGAAGAGGAATACCAGTGTGTGTAGCGTGTTTTGCTGTGTATTTCAGCAGCTTGTAAATAAACTCACTCGACCCTTGCGTTCATCTCTCACTTTGAAGAATAGGCTTAGACGACAACAGTGACAACAATAACATTGATGATTACAGAGTGGCGCAACAATGGCAGCCAAACTAAACAATGACCCCTTTTCTGCAAAGGTACCCCCTTTTTAGTAGCACACATCCTTTGTTCGCACAAAAAGGACACTAGAGCCAAAGTGATTTTGAACCACACTAGACACAAATACACACACAGACAATGTGTGTGGGCATAAGATTTAGTTCCTTTGTAAAGGCAGTGTCTTCCAGTCAGGCATGATGCAGGACTCTTTGGATACTTAACAAGTAAGCATAGGCTACAGTCGAGCGGGGCCGACCGTTGAATACCCTACAACACTATAATACAGGATACAGTTTATATAGGCGAAATACTCGAAAGAATTCCACAAGATATTGTGACAAAAAATATAAGAAAAACATCAGGTTTCGTTCTCTAATTTTCGAATAATAGCAACTTAAACTAATTTAAATGGTCTTCCTAGATCTGGAACCAATATTTCCCAAAGACCTATAATCTCTCATAAGGGGCAAAAGATTAACATTTATTATTGGTTTTTGTCTGAAACGCATCTATATGAGATACAGACATTTGACTCTATTCCTTAACGAAATCAGCGTTAACGAAATAGACAGAAATGCGTCTTTCCTGAATTCTCCAAAATCGCTGGAATGGACATTTTCGTATTTAGTCTACAAAAGTTGGTAAACTATTTCACACATTGAATATTTTTGGATGGCCATCCGAAACTGCTTGGCTTTTGCATTGTGCGATAACCCCCATTCGAATGTGCGTGAGAAACGGGCGATAATTACGACCTGCTGACAATTTTGCAGTTTTTTGGTCCATTTCAACCCCTAAATATATAACGATCATCTCCAAAAAGAGTAGGCATCTATTCTGACCCTCATCTTATCCCCATGCAAAATTTCGTAAGGATCGGGCCATAAATGCGATCTGTATATGATATCCTGATATCCTAACTACTTAGTTTTGTTAGCTGTAGAAATATTACCAAATGTTTAATTCAAAATGAAAATATGCCAAAAATATGACAAAATTGAAAAAATATGAGAATATGTTACAAATCCAATATTTTCATCTTTAGAGAGAAATTTTTATGCGATTTTTTAGACGTTTTTTCTTTTCTAACAAGAGGCCATTCTGAATTAATGAGAACTGTCGAAATCAGTTCAGCCGTTCTCGACATATAAGAGATCTTTCAAGAATATCTTCTTTGATAGACATATATATCGCATATATTTTGCTATATATTCGATTTGTTGGATGTTAACATCAATGTAAAGGTCAGAAGTAACCTTGTCATGGCTTTGTGATTTCACCGGGATTTAAAATATTCGCGGTTTAATGAAAAATTTTGAGTTTTTTCAACACAAAAGAAATGGTTTGTTTTACCCGCTAAATATTATCCGATGACCACCTAACTTGGTAGGCTTCTTCCCCGCCCTAAACTCTAGCTACATGCGAAATTCCGTGTCGATTGGTCTATAATTGCGACCTGTATAGCTACTGCAAAATCCGAAATTTTTTCAGTATTTGGTCCATTTCAACCCCTAAACATCACCTCGATCACCTCCAAAAGAAATAGGTTTCTATTCTGACCCTAACCCCCCCTTCGTGCAAAATTTCGTAAGGATCGGGTCATAACTGCGACCTGTAGCGTGATTACAAATTAACATAGACAGACGGACAAACGTACGGACGGACATACATAGCTAGATCGACTCAGCTCGGCGAGCTAGGAAGATCCATATATACTTCCTATATGGGAAACCAATATTTCGAGGTGTTACATAAATTCTGGCCCAATCAAACTTATAATACCCCCAACACATAGTGTTGTAGGGTATAAAAACTATGTACAGTGTTATTGTTGCTGCCTTTGTTGTGCCAGGGCATAAATATATGCTTTATGGAATTCAATAAATTCAATTAACCCAGTGCACTGCCAGATCGTGTAATAATGTTAAAATTTTATTTCTACGTATCCTTATTGTGTCCTTATGTCTGCCAAGAGTCCTAGACAAAGCAGCAGGACAGCAGACAATTCCCCACCGAATAGGTCGGAATATAATTCAATGGATATGGAATATGTGGTCAACAGCGTTCTTTGGCATGTTTTTGAATTATGTCCAAAGTTTCGTTATTGTTGCGACAACAATAATAATGGAGGCCAATAACGATGATAATAACAATAATAATCATAAACTTTGATATTGAAGTGTAGGGAACTTTGAGAAAGGTGAGGAGAGGAAGACAAAATAAAGCAACAGTTTTGTACATGTCGGACATATTACATAGTGCTAAACGTAGAAAGTAAGGAACTATGCAAGCTAGTATAAATTGTCTGTATTGACGATGAAAGTCTTTCAATTGTCAGACATCTATAGCACACATTCGGGTATATTGGTCCCTCAGGATGTAGAGAAAGAAATATTTCCTATAAAATTCAGAATGGTGGATTTAAAAAAAATATATTACTTAAAGACATTTCGACAAGGTATCACAGATTTAAGACCATAAGAAAAGGTCAAAAGTCGCCGGGCCGACTATATGATACCCTACATCATTATGCGTATTTAGCAGAGCTCCGATAACAAAAAAGTTTATATTGGACATTTATAAGAAGTAGATCATGCCAACTATGAACAAAATAACAATTCTGTATGGTGCATGATATGACTTTAACAACGATTATATTAAAAAATATTTATTGGAGCAACCGGACCGAGTTCCACTAAATGGTAAAATTCGGTTGAATTTGGGACTTTTCAAAAAAAAAAAAAAATCCGTTAAAAATTCTGTTAAAATATTGAAAATACCGAATGCCTACACGACGACGTGGACCTGCATAGGCAACTTTTGTCATAAGTTATCACAATATTTAAATGCAAAACTTGAAGAAAAATCTGTTTATAATGTAGCTAAAATCATCAAAATACCGAATGTAGGGGGTACCGTTATATGGGGGATATACGAAGACGTGGACCTGCACAGACAATTTTCTGGCATGGGCTGAAGTATCCATTACGAAATTCTCATGCGAAATTTGAAACAATCCCGGTAAATAATGTCGCTAAAATCATCAAAATACCGAATATCGGGGTGTACGGTATATGGGGGATATATGGAGACGTGGACCTATATGGCCCATTTTCTGGTTTATGTTGCAGTATCTATTACGAACTTCAAATACTAAATTTGAAACAATTCCGCTGAATAATATCGCTAAAATCATCAAAATACCGAATATCGGGAGGTACCGTTATATGGGGGCTATATGATAACTTGGACCTACATGGCCCATTTACGAACTTAACCTGCCTACTGGCAAAATATACATGTGTGCAAAACTTTAGCCTTCTATCTCAATTTGTTCGAAAGATAGCGTGACTACAACAGACAGACAGAAAGACAGACGGACAGACAGACATACAGGCGGACATGGCTAAATCGTCTTAGAATTTTACGCTGATCAAGAATATATATACTTTGTTGGGTCTGACATGAGTATTTCGAGGAGTTACAAACGGAATAACAAAATTAATATACCCTCCATAGTATGGTGGAGGGTATAAAAAATCATCCTAAAACCCTCAAAATGGTGGATTAAAACCAGTAAGGAAAGTCTTAAAGTCGGGCGGGGCCGATTTTATGATACCCTACACCACTTTGCATATTTAGTAGAGCTTCACATAACAATTAAAAGTTTTTGTGGGATAACTTAATCATACAAGCTATGATTATAAATATATAATTTAAGTTGAAGGAACTAAGTTTGCCGAAGAATTTGTATCTTTTCAATTGGGGCTTGTATTGCCCATTTGGTGCACAATTAACAAGAAATCGGATAAAGATATATATGAGAGCTATATCCAAATCTGAACCGATTTCGATAAAATGTGGCAATGATATTTTTGAGCTGTATTTGATATATGTCCCTGAATATCGTTGTCACGAAGTGAATATAACGGCTGTGGGGAATAAATATAACAAATCGGATGAACAATATATATGGGAGTTATAGCTAAATCTGAACCGATCTTCACGAAATTTGACGTCGTAGCTTCTAGACTAAATTTGGTCTAATATTACACGTTTGGTGCACCATAAAAGGCAAATCGGACGAAGTTATATATGGGAGCTATATCCAAATCTGTCCCGATCTCGATAAAATTTAGCAAAGTTATTTCTGAGCTGTATTTGATATATTTCCCCAAATATTGTTGTTACAGAGTGCATATTACGGCTGCGGAGGACAAAAATAAAAAATCGGTTGAACAATATATATGGGAGCTATAGCTATATTTGAACCGATTTCGATCAAATTTGGCATACTTATTTTCAGGCCTAATCTGATTGTATGTGCAAAATTTCATACTATTTGGGCTGATATTACACGTTTGGTGCACAATAAAAGGGAAATCGGACGAAGATATATATGGAAGCTATATCTAAATTTTGACCGATTATCTCAAATTTCAATAGGGTTCGTCCTTGGGCCAAACAAATGACTTGTGCAAAATTTCATCTCAATCGAATAATAAATGCGACCTGCACTTTGTTTACAAAAATACATGGACAGACGGACGGACGGACATGCATAAATCGACTCAAAATGTGATTCTATGCTGATCGTCAAAAGGAACTATGGGTACATCTCCTTTCCTTCTTCATGTTACAAACAAATGCACAAAGACATAATACCCTTACCACTATGTGGTGTAGGGCATCACATTTTTACAAAAAAAAATGTTTGTCATAATTTCAAATCGGAAGGTAGGTGCTCTATCTACCTTGTTACTTGAGTTTATGACAAACGTTTTTTTACTATCTTTCAAGGTCACCGTGGACAGTCGCGGACTTTAACAATGCTTTTAAAGGTCATCTAGACAAGCAAACGTGGTTTTCTTAAAAATCTGAATGCTAATGATTCATCAACGCCCAGACGATACGGCTGAAGCTAGAACCTGGAAAAAGGTAAGTCTGGGTACGAAAAGAATAAAAAGGTACTAAATATCATACCTTTTGTATTTGACACACCAGTAGAGCTAGAACTCTTAAATTTGGAACGAGTGTCACCGATGGAGTGTATGATATATGTACCAAAGGGATTTTGGATGTTCGCACATAAGTGTACGAAAAGTACTAAAATGTACTACATTTGGTACCATTTCGTATCATGTGATATCAGGTTGGAGCTATAACTTGAAATTTGAAATGGGAATCAAGGTTGAGGAGTAGAGTCTATATAAGGCGGTAATTTTGAAAGTGTATTCTCATGTATACAAAAAGTACTAAACGGTACTAAATTTAGTACAATTTCAATTTGGAGGAACGGATGGTTTAAGTTCCATCCGTTTCTGAGATTTACAACTATCATTACCGGCGCAGTGTAGGAGTGGGATATGGAGAAAGGTTTCGAATGGTACTAAATTTGGTACAATTAAATTTTGGGAAAACCAAAAGAGTTGGAATCCTGAAATAAGCTTACCATTGCATTGTAGGACTGAGGTATGTAGGTAGTTTTAAAAAATTGTACTTACGTGTGCTAAGTGATACTAAATTTGGTAAATTTAAGTTTTGAGTGAACCTATAGTTCTGAAATTTAAAACAAAGATTTCTGTTGCATTGCATGATGTGGGTAGTTATGAAAACTTGTACTTAAGTGAAAAAAGGATTACTAAATTTGGTACAATTTTAATGTGTTCCTGAAAATTGGAAATAATATTACTGTCGGAGTGTGGGATTGGGATATGTAAGTACTTTTGGAAATTTGTACTTATATCTACTAAACATTTTATTTATCTGAAACGAAAGAGCTGCAATACTAAAATTTGAAATTGGGATTATTGTGGAAGTGTATGATTGGGTTTTGTAAGGAGATTTGGGAATTTGTACTAATATGTACTAAATGCCACTCAATTGTGTAGAAATTGGATTTGGGAAAACCTATAGAGCTGAAGACCTGAAATTTGGATGTATTTTTATTTTTTATAAGAACTAAAATAGTACCAAAGGTAATAAATGGTAAAAAATTCAGTATTGATTGTACGGATAGACTTAGATTTCCGAATTTTGGTGTAAGTGTCAGAACTGTTATGTTGATTTGCGGTTTTGGAAATGAATTTTTATGTGAACGAATAATACCAATTCGTACTAAATTTGGTATTATGTATCTATATATACAAAATATTAAAAAATGAGCGACTGACTGATTCATTAACGGCCAGTCGAAACGGCTGAAACTAGCATCTTGAAATTGTGCATGTGAGTCGATGTTGGTGGGTAGGGGTGAAAATAATTTTTGTTTTAAGATTACACATACACAGATTAAACAGTTCACTTCATATAAATACATATTTTCCGGTTACAGGTAGCGGATATTTGCTAGTATTTTTATAATTTCCTGTCTGATGGCGGATATATTGCATCTCCATACTAGATCTTGTGCTGGTGGATGGTTAGGATGTGACACGTTTGAAAAATATCAGATACTTATTCCATGATCCTGAAGTAGTGGTCCGTTATATTCGGTCTTGACACGAACTTTTTTGCTGTTAAAAGAATTGGGTTATGAAGAGAGACGATTGTTCAGAATTTTGGGATATATCGGATCCTTCCTTAAAGTATCTCTAAACAAGGTAGATATGCCTGAAGGAAGGAACCAATATATTCCATCTCTTCACTACATCTTGCGTTGATAAAAATATTGAGATGTGTGAAGTTTGAAGACATTCCGACACTCATTTCACATTTTTTAAGAGTTATACTTAGACAAAATTTTGACTCTTTGATGGGAAGAACTTGATGGAGTGGACCGTCTATCTCCGAACTCGAACTAAGTTTGACAATAATATTACGATGTACCAAGTTTAAATTAAATCGGTTTCACCCTTCGAGAGAAATCGTGCGCACCAGCCAAACAGACGGATGGACGGACACCCCTAGATCAACTCCAAATGTCCTGAATCGCATTTGGCCCAAAAAGGCACGTTTTGGCCGTATCAAATGATGTATACACTCTGTAGTCATATGACAGGGTATAAAAAATAAAGCAAAGCCTACAGTGGGGCGGAGCCGACCATGTGATGTACTTCGGTCGTAGAACTAATGGTTTACCCCCTGAAGAGAAATGTCTATATAGGTCCAAGATATCCTATAGCCCCCATACAATGGTACCCCCCGATATTCGGTAATTTGATGGTTTTAGGGAGTTCGTAATGGGTACTACAGTCTATGACGGAAGATTGTCGATGTCCATGTCACCCTATAGACAAATATATCTGCACCTCCTTATATTCGGTATTTTGACGTTTTTTTAATCCAGCAGGTCCATTTTATTTATTTATTATTATTATTATTATTATTATTATTATTATTATTATTATTATTATTATTATTATTATTATTATTATTATTATTATTATTATTATTATTATTATTATTATGATTATTATTATTATTATTATTATTATTATTATTATTATTATTATTATTGTTATTATTATTATTATTATTACTATTATTATTATTATTATTATTATTATTATTATTATTATTATTATTATTATTATTATTATTATTATTATTATTATTATTATTATTATATTATTATTATTATTATTATTATTATTATTATTATTATTATTATTATTATTATTATTATTATTATGATATTATTATTATTATTATTATTGTTATTATTATTATTATTATTACTATTATTATTATTATTATTATTATTATTATTATTATTATATTATTATTATTATTATTATTATTATTATTATTATTATTATTATTATTATTATTATTATTATTATTATTATTATTATTATTATTATTATTATTATTATTATTATTATTATTATTATTATTATTATTATTATTATTATTATTATTTTGGAGGGACATGGATGGGGAATTTTGAAACTTTATATGTAGTGGTAAACATTTTATTGTACCAAAAATATAAATTTGTGATAACATGTTTCACACGCAAAAAATTTGCCATTAAACTTCATCATTTATATGCAAATCTGTTATTTGTTAGTTTTTTTGTATGAAGAACACCCAAATGCAAAGAGTTTCTCAATATTATATATTATCCTCGCATCTTGTGATATCTTACACCCACATGAACTCATCTTTTATGATTCGATTGCCAAAGAATCACTTTGAGTGGAGGACCATTGCATAAATGGTCGCTTGGCCCTTTAACCATCAATCTGCCGGCAACAATGAATTGCTGGACCATGGAATGAACAACGCTTTTATTATCTATCAAAAATATATTCTTATTATTTTGCAAATTCTCTCTCTCTTTCTCTCTCTCTCTCTCTCTCTCTCTATCGAGCTTGAGGTCCTTACAACGAACACTTAACATCCATCAATATGTTTGCCTCAAAGTGACGATAAAAACGGAATGATGGCCGATTACAGCCACTGGCTGTGAATGAATAGAAGAACTGGACTAGAAAGCGATTTGAAAAGAGCAAACACAGCCACACATAAAAAAGAAGGCTTAAAGATTGTAATTTATCGGGTTATTAAATGTCCATTTTTGGTTAGAGGGAAATAATTGAAAAAAAGAAAAAAATCAAGAATTTGGTTGGCGGAATTGTATTATATTGTTTGGACAACGAAAATAGAAATTTTTTTTCGGTATGTGAGGATGTTTATATGTAGACATATATGTAAGTAAGTACATAAGTGTTTTTGTGAATGTATATATTCTATAGCGCTATAAGTTCTAATGGCGAAACATAATTGTCCCAGCTGTATAGTTTATTGCCTAATAGATTTTCTTTGTGGATTAAATTGGAAGCCAAGGCAATCACAATCATACACATATATTTATTTTTATACCTAGAGGCTGAGAGGGTATATATCATTTGATATGGCTAAAACGTGCCTCAGTAAAATAAAATTTTTAGACCCAAGGTCTCTTTGGACCAAATCCATTTCAGGACATTTGGAGTCTGTCTGGCTTGAGCGCACGATAGCTCTTGAAGGGAGTATTCGATTTGGTCCAAACTTGGTACATCGTAATATTATTATCAAACTTGAATCGAGTTCGGAGATGGGCAATATTCGTCCACCCCTTCTAGTAGCTCCCCAAAAAAGGTCGACATTTTCACAAAAAAAAAAAAAAAAATACTGCACAGAAATAGAAAGGATAATCTGATTTTGCTCCAACTTTGCAGATTCTAATATTGGCATCAGTGTTAGGTTAGATGCGAAAATGGACATACTTGGTCCACTCCATCAAGTACCTCCCCCACATTTTTGAATAATTACAACTCTTATATAATGTGACATAAAAGTACGATTGCCTTCAAATTAAAAACATCACAATATTTTTATTATACCAAGATCTGGTGTTAAGGTGGAATATATCAGTCTACTCCTTCTGGTACCTCCACCACAAAAGGTCGAAATGTTCAAAAAATATATTTTCTGCACAGAAAGAGAAACGATAATCCGATTTTGTTCCAACTTTGCAAATCCTAATATTGGCACCAGTTCTAGGTCAGGTGCGAAAATGGACATAATTGGTCCACTCCATCAAGTACCTCCCCCACAAAGGGTCAACATTTTGAATAATTACTACTCTTATAAAATCAGATATAAAAGTACGATTGCCTTCAAATTAAAAACATCACAATATTTTTATTAACCCAAGGTCTGATGTTAAGATGGAATACATCGGTCGACTCATTCTGGTACCTCCACCACAAAAGGTCGATATTTTGAATAAATAATTTTTGAAAAATAAGCTCATAAAACGCGAAATGAACATCCGATTCCATTTGGACTTGGCACATCTGAATATTTCCATCAACACAAGATCTGTTACAAAAACGGTAGAGATCGGACTATCCCTTCTGGTATATCCCCTACAAAGGGTCAACATTTTAAATATCTATGAATATCGAAAAACGCAAAATAAGCATTAGGTTCTCTTTTTGTTTAACACATCCCATTATTTCTACTAACACAAGATATAATGTGAAGGTGGGATATATCGGTCCACTCCTTCTGGTACCTCTCCCACAAATGTTGCAAATTTTGAATATCCGTGAAGCTCATAAAACGCAGAATTAACATCCGATTCCATTCATGCATAGTACACCTCAATATTTCCATCAACATAAGGTCTGTTATAAAGATGGTAGAGATCGGACAATTTCTTCTGATACCTCTCCCACATTTTTTCTGGTAAGGGTAATCATTTCCAATACTTTTATCAGTAATAACTTGCGAAAAAAGTCCTCGATTCTTTACAACTTGCAATATCTAAATTTTTCTCCCAACCAGAAACCTGAGGTAAATATGGAATTAATGATTTCGAATAATATTGGAAGAAAAAATTTCGATTTTCTTGTAATTTTGCCCATACCAATATTTTTATCTGTATCAGATGAAGTATGAAAATGGGATACTTCGATCGAACATATCTGTTACTTCACGAACTTTTTAAAAAATTTCTACAAATTATCACATATCTCATATAAAGTGAAGGAAGTAGTCGATATGGTCCAAACCTGTCACGTCGCAATATTTATATCTTTTAATTTAGGTCCGATACGAATTGCAAAATATTGAACCATTCCTTCGAAATCTACTCCATAGAGGGTCAACAGTTTGAATAATCATAACAAAAGTCAAAATATATTTAAATAATCGATCATTTTGCTGAGGATATACATATGTCGGCAAAACCGACCGATACTCTTTAACTTATTTTGTTTTCCATGCAATGTTTAATATTCAAGCGTTTACAACATTTACTTTAACGTTCCATTACAGATTCCATTAACTACATAAATACATAAAAATTGTAAAACTTTAAATTTAAACCATTATTTTCTTAAAACAAACTATAATTTTTCTCTCCTTTGCTGGACCATAAATTGTCCATTAGAAGTTTGTATTTTACAACTATGTTTAATTTTTTTTTATTATAGATATTAACAAAGCAAGGACGCTCTGCAGAAAAACCTTTTAGATTTATAACATCCCACAAATGTTTGCAGATGTCCATAAATATGCAAAGGTTGTAAAAATTGTACGAGGAAAAAAATGGAGGTCCTTTCTACATCCGTTGCTGTTACAAGTTTATTTATGCCATAAATTAACAATGGCTAATGATTCTCAACAATAGAATATTTATTTTTGTTTGTTTGTCTGTTTGAATAAAAACAAAATATAAAAATAAAAAAATAACAACGAGGGGAAATAGAGATAAAAATAGTATTAAAGAGACAAACAATGGACTATGGTTATTGTTGGCTTGCTGGAATTCCTCGAAATGTCCAAAATAATGTTTTTCAGTTTAAGAGGTATTAAATTTAATATTTGAAATGTTCACAATAATAGATAGAAAAGTAGATCAAGTACTTACATAATCTACAAACAATGCAATGCTCTCAATTTGCTCGGTCCTATTTTTGTATCATCTTTTGAAGCTGCTACCGACATATTTGTTCCTGAAAAAAATTGAATTAAAATTAAATATAGAGTTTTGATATTTTACTTTTCAACAAGCATTAAAAAAATAAATGTCAAACAATGTTTATACCCTACAACACTATGTGTTGGGGGTATTATAAGTTTGATTGGGCCAAAAATTATGTAACACCTCGAAATATTGGTTTCCTATATAGGAAAGTATATATGGATCTTCCTAGCTCGCCGAGCTGAGTCGATCTAGCTATGTATGTCCGTCCGTCTGTCCATGTTAATTTGTAATCACTCTACAGGTCGCAATTATGGCCCGATACTTACGAAATTTTGCACGAAGATGGGGTTAGGGTCAGAATAGAAGCCTATTTCTTTTGGAGATGATCGCCAAATGTTTAGGGGTTGAAATGGACCAAATACTGAAAAAATGTCTGATTTTGCAGTAGCTATACAGGTCGCAATTATGGACCAATCGACACGGATTTCCGCATGTAGCTAGAGTTTAGGGCGGGGAAGAAGCCTACCAATTTGGATGGTCATCGGATAATATTTAGCGGGTAAAATAGACCATATCTTTTGTGTTGAAAAAATTCAAAATTTTTCATTAAACCGTGAATATTTTTAATTCCGGCGAAATCACAAAGCCATGACAAGGTTACTTCTGACCTTTATATTGATGTTAACATCCAACAAAACAGATATATAGCAAAATATGTGCGATAAATATGTCTATCAAAGAAAATATGCTTGAAAGATCTCTTATATGTCGAGAACGGATGAACTGATTTCGACAGTTCTCATTAATTCAGAATGGCCTCTTGGCAGGAAAGAAAAAACGTCTAAAAAATCGCATAAAAATATCCCTCTAAAGATAAAAATATTGATTTTGAAACATTTTCTCATATTTTTTCAATTTTGTCATATTTTTGGCATATTTTCATTTTGAATTGAACATTTGGTAATATTTCTACAGCTAACAAAACTAAGTAGTTAGGATATCAGGATATTATATACAGATCTCATCTATGGCCCGATCTTTACGAAATTTTGCATGGGAATAAGATGAGGGTCAGAATAGAAGCCTACTCTTTTTGGAGATGATCGCCATATATTTAGGGGTTGAAATGGACCAAAAAACTGCAAAATTGTCAGCAGGTCGTAATTATCGACCGATCCTCACGCACATTTGAATGGGGGTTACCGGACATTGCAAAAGCCAAGCAGTTTTGGATGGCCATCCAAAAATATTCAATGTGGGAAATAGTTTGCCAACTTTTGTAGACAAAATATGAAAATGTCCATTCCAGTGACTTTTTGGAGAATTCACAAATACAGGAAAGACGCACTTCTGACTATTTCGTTAACGCTGATTTCGTTGAAGAATATAGTCAAATGGCTGTATCTCATATAGATGCGTTTCATTCAAAAACCAATAATACATGTTAATCTTTTGCCACTTCTGAGAGATTATAGGTCTTTGGGAAATATTGGTTCCAGATCTAGGAAGACTATTTAAATTAGTTTAAGTTGCTATTATTCGAAAATAAGAGAACGAAACCTGATGGTTTTCTTTTATTATTTGTCACAATATCTTGTGGAATTCTTTCGACTATCTCGCCTATATAAACTGTATCGTTTATTATAGTGTTGTAGGGTATTCAACGGTCGGCCCTGCTCGACTGTAGCCTTCGCTTACTTGTTTTAAAATCAATTTCTTTTGACCTCAGGCTCTTGAAAATTATATAAGTTTTTTGCAGGAAATGTGTGAAAAAACCCATATTGATTTAAGGATAACTATATTCTAAGTTAAGTTAAGTTAAACTTTTTCTAGGGAAAGCTTTGCATTATTTTCGGCTGGAAAAACTTTGAAAAAAATATTTTTAAGGTAGTAAAATTTTGACAGACCCGGTAAGGTGTCCAAAAATTGCACCAAATTGGATTAGACATAGGATATTACATATGGATTTTCCTATCACGCTGAGCCCGATTTTAAATCAATTAAGGCCCGTTCCTCACGAAATCTTTGCATGGAGGTGAGGTTGTGGAATAAAAGCCCAATGCTTTTGGAGATGATCGCAAGATATATGGGGGTTGAAATAGATCAAAACAGAAAAGTGTCTCGATTTCACAGTTGTTCTAAAGCTCGCAATTATAGACCAATCTTCATAAAATTTTGAATAAGGGAAAGGGTTGGGATCGGAATAAAAGCCTTTTGTTTTAAAAGATGTTTGATGGAATGAACCAAATTATTAAGAACCAAAAAATTAAGGTTTCAAAAGGTATTCTAAAAGAAATTGAAATAAAATTAAAAAAAAAATCCATCGAAAAATACCGCTCAAATGAAAACTTTTATGTGTGTGGCTATACAGAGATGTGGTGTTGCATAAGTAATTTTTTGTCATTGGGCGTAGTAACGATTTCGAACTTCAAATACGAAATTTGAAACAATACCGAATAAAGGGAGGTACCGTGGTATGGAGTCTATACAAAGACGTGGACCGGCATAGACAATTTTCCGTCATAGGTTGTAGTACCCATTACGAATAATTCAGGTCGCTATAATCGTGGAAATACCGAATATCTGGGGTACAGTTATATGTGTGCTATACTAAAACATGGACCTATATAGACAATTTTCTTCCAATGGAGTAAAGTACTCAGAGGAAACTCCTTGTGTGGATTTTCAGACAATTCCATAGAAAAAAAATGTGGCTACAATTATGGAGGAGGCTATACGACATCATGGATTAATAGAGACAATTTTCTTTCATGGGGTAAAGCACTCACAAGGAACTCCTTGTTTATAATTTCTAGCAATTCCATTGAAAAATGTGGCTAAAATCATAAAAATACCGAATGTCGGGGGCACCATTGTATTGACCTGCCTACAGATCGGTGCAAAATGCCCGATTCAGACGAACAGACGGGCGGATAGGGCTAAATCGTCTTAGACGGTGATCAAGACTATTCATATGGGTCTACAATTATTATTTCGATGTGTTACAAACGGAATGACGAACTTAATGTACCCTCCACGCTATGTATGGTGGATGGCATAAAAATTATCTAGATTTTGTAGTCCACCTACAGTGCTTAACATAGGACCAGTATTCATGCAATTTTTTTGCGGTTAGATTTTAGGACAGAGCTCACATGCTGTCCGAATGTTGCTCTGCGGTATTTTGGCCCATTCCCGGCGAAGCGCTTGCTTGAGGTGATCGACACCTTGATATCTTTTAGTGCCATCCTTGCTTTCCAAAATACTCCAGACACAATAGTCCAACGGATTGGTATCCGGAGATTTTGGTGGCTATTGTTCACTGGAAATAAAGCGAGGAACCTCATTTTGTAACCATTCTTGGGTGGCGTGATAAGTCCTGTTGGAATGTCCAAGGTCTGCGGCCAAAATGTTTGCGTGCCCAAGGCTTTAATACACCCTCCAGAATATTTTCGCGATAATATTCGGCATTTATTCTGATGCCACGGTCGATTAATACGAGCGAAAAGCGACCATCGGCAGTTATGGCGGCCCACATCATCACCATGGCGGCGCTTGAGTTATGGTGGCCAACCGAAGGTGCACATTTTCAGCTGACCTCTATGGCAAGTAAACACGATTATTTTGTTTGTTTACAAACTGCTGGACAACGAATGTGTTCTCATCGGAGAAAACCAAATTCGGCAGTTCACCACTTTCGGCCAAGCGAAGCAACTCTTTAGCTCTTTTGAGTCTATTTTCTTTCTGTTGTGGTGTAAGTTCTTGCACTTTTTGGAATTTCAATGGCTTTACCTCGATCTAATTTTTCATTATTTGCCTAATAGAATATTGCGATATGTTCAGCTCACGAGCCATTTTTCGGCCACTGCGACGCGAGTTTCGATCAAGTCGTTTCTTTACTTTTCGAACCATTTCGACGTCGGGCTACGCTGCCAGTATCACGGTAACGAGCGATGGTACGAGACACAAAAGATTAATTCACATTTAAATGGTGGAGTGCTCTAACGATAGCCACTTGTGGTTTTCCAGCCAAATATAAAGAAATCACACTATCACGCTTAAATTCCATGACGAATAACTTTTTTTCTGGAAAATTCTCACCAAAATGCTTTTGTACGCTTGTAAACAATATAATGAGCTGTCACTGGAATAATTTTAACAGCTGTCGGACGAGTGGCTTTGAAATGACATCATTCTGAAGTTGGTTGCAGTTTTTTCATCTCACCCTGTAGATGAGTCTGAATTTGGAGATACAGAGGGGCCTCTTGCATTTGAAGGTTATCGTAAATTTTTTAGGGGTTCAAATGAACAGAAACATTTCCTGATCACACAATTGAAAGCAATCGACACGGAATTTTGCACGAGAGGAGAGTTAAGAACAAGGAAGAAGTCTAGAATTTTAGATGACTATTGGTTAATATTTAGCTGTTACTGTTTTCGTTATCAAAAAGATATATGTCTATTTTGACAATTTACAATGGAAGCAGCGGACAAACATATCCCATTTTCGTAGAAAATTTGGAAAGATGAGAAATCTGCTTACCATTATAAAGATATTATTGTTTCAAATATAAATTCCTTTCTGTGGAGGGCTACATTACATTGACCGATATATTTTTTTTATTTTTTCACCTAGTCTATTTTCGCTTTTTATACCCTCCACCATAGTATGGAGGGTATAGTTACCTCGAAATACACATTTTAGACCGAGTATATACTTTTCATCAGCATAAAATTCTATGTCGATTTAACGATGTGCGTCCGTCTGTCCAAATCACTCTAGCTTCCGAACAAATTGAAGTAGATTGATAAAATTATGTCTGAAGAACTTTTGGTATTGAAACTGGGAAAGTACGCAATGGATACTACAGCCTAAGACAGAAAATTGTCTGTGCAGGTCCACGTCTTCGTATAGCCCCATATAACGGTACCTCCCATTATACGGTATTTTGATTTTATCGACATTATAACCGATTTTTTTTAAGTTTCGCATTTGAATATTGTAATGGCTTATGACAAATGTTACCTACGCAGGTTCATGTCATCGTATAAACCCTAAGCTACATTCGGTATTTTTAAGATTTTAACAGAATTTTTAACGGATTTTATTGTTTTTGAGAATTGCCAAATCCGTTCCAAATGGTGGAGGGTGTTTAAAGTTCGGCTCGGCCGAACTTACAGCTTTTTTACTTTTTTTAAATAATTGGTTGTAGTGGAGAGTATGACTATCAAGTTTGTCTGAGTATGACCTTTTTTATCTCTTAAATTGTTTCGAAACGAATCCGAGTCCCTTTTGATTTTAAGAAACTAAGGGCCCAATAATATTTAGAGCTTGTTCTTTCTCCAATAGCTCCAACATTCACAAATAGCTAATGCTCTGGTATATTGTAATAATAATATTAAAACTTTTTCAGACATTTCTTTGTCTATTAAAAAATACAATCATTTTAACGTTTATTTCAAAATAAAAACCAGTAAGGAAGGCTCAAAAGTTGGGCGGAGCCGACTATATGATACCCTACACCACTATGCATATTTAGTAGAACTCTCGTAAAAGAAAGGTTTATACTGAAATTTCTGAGCTCTATGACATATCTGGTACAAAATATCATTATGGTAGAGTGCATATTCCGAAAGTTGGAGATTTAAAAACCAAATCGGATGAAACATATATATGGGAACAAATTTGAAATTCTTCCTTCTATGCTAAACTCGGTTGAATTTCGAAAATTCACTCCATTTCGGGCTAATATTAGCTATTTGGTGCACAATAAACCTGAAATCGAATAATTATACACAGGGTTGTCCATATTCGATGGACCCATCTGGCAACGCCATAACTTTTGACAGAGATGTCACATCGCTTAATGACATACCGCGTTTTAAGCGTCAGTCCAAGCAGATTTTTACCATGAACCAAATAGTTGAAATTTACATTCAACAGAAAAAGTCAATTGTGAAAAAAAATATATTTGAGAAGTGCGCCTTCTAAGAACACAATTAAGCGTTTATTCGAAAATGTTCGACTGGTAAGGCTCTTTCTAATCCGAAGAGGCCATATAAAAGTCGACCAAGGTGTATATGGAGGCTATATCCAAATCTGAGCCGATCTTCATAAAATTGAAAACAGCTATATCTTGGCTGCATCTGATATCTGGTACCAAATATTATTCTTGTATCGTGCACCAAATTTGAAGTACTTATTTCTATACTAAATTCGGTCTATACTAAATCGGATGAAGATATATATGGGAGCTATATCCAAATCGGAACCGATCTTGATAAAATTTGAATCATGAATTGCTAGGCTGTATCTGATATCTGGTGCAAAATATCAGTCTAGTGGAGTGTATATTACGAATGTGAGGGACTAAAACACCAAATCGGATGAAATATATATATGGAAGCTATAGCTATATCTGAACCGTTTTTGCCAAATTTGAAGCACATGCTTCTAGGCTGAATTCGTTCAGATGTAGCAAAATTCACACTATTTGGACTGATATTAGCCATTTGATGCAGAAGAAACCTAAAATCGAATGAAACATATATATGGGAGCTATAGCTATATCTGAACCGATTTTCACCAAATTTGAAGCACATGCTTGTAGGCTGAATTCGGTCGAATGTAGCAAAATTCACAGCAATTGGACTGACATTAGCCATTTGATGCAGAAGAAACCTAAAATCGAATGAAGATATGTATGGGAGGTATATCTAAATGTGGCCAGATTTTCACCAATTTCAATAGGGTTCGTCCTTGTGCCAAACAAATATTATTTAGAAAATTTCATCTCAATCGAATAATAAATGCGACCTGCATTTTTTTTACAAAAATACATGGACATACGGATGGACGGACAGACAGACGGACGGACGGACGGTCGAACATGCATAAATCGACTCAAAATGTGATTCTATGCTGATCACCAAAATGAACTATGGGTCTATCTCATTTTCTTCTCCATGTTACAAACAAATGCACAAAGACATAATACCCTTATCACTATGTGATGTAGGGTCTAAAGAGCTAACAACAATTTGTACACAATTTACTTAAAATGGCAGATGTGCCACATCAATAATTTGTTTGTTTAACATAGAAAGTCTGTCTCCTAAAAAGTTTTTCGCCATTAAAACTAAATAAAAAAAATACGCAATTACATTCATATTGATATTAAATTCATTAAACATTCTTAATTTTTTTTTTTTTTTTTTGGCAAAGAAAGTCCCAAAAAGTAGAACTGAAATTGGCGCATGCATAAATTAAAAACAAGTCTTCTACCTTTGTAAAAATCGAAAAAAAAAAACATATTTTTCATCCATTCTGTTGTTCATATTTTTGCGCTGATAGTTCAACATTTATTTATTTACACATGAAGAATAAAACATAAACAGAAATGTTCTCGTAAAAGCGAAAAATAAAATGTACCAATGCATATTCATATGGTGGGGGAGGGAGGGAGGGATGAGTGGCTTTTTGTTGTCTCTCCGCTCGCCAATTTGTTCGCAGACTGGTCTTTTGCATTCATTTCATGCAAAATCGATGAAAATCATATTTCATCCTTGTTTTAATGGCAAACAGAACAACGAACGAAAGAAAAAAGGTTTTGTTTTTGTAATCCTCTTCTGTTGATGTGCCGGATGGTCCATAACATATAAATATAAGTACTTATGTGTTATTACCAGCCGATTCATTCATTCATTCATTGAGACGCGCCAGCTTTATGCAGACGGAAATAACATGACTAACTATATCCATGTAGTCACACACACATGCATAAGGAATAGTTATTTAAATTAATGTGTGAATGCATATTTATAAATGTGGTGGAAAAAAAAGATGTAATATTACACTCAAGGAAAGTGATTAGTTAAATAAATAGAATAGGTATGGAAAGGTCTGATTTTTAAACCCTACACCACATAGTGGAAAGGGTATTATGTTTTTGTGCATTTGTTTGTAACATGAAGAAGGAAGCGTGATAGACCCATAGTTAATTTTTGAGGATCTTCATAGAATTACTTTCTGAGTCGATTTATGCATGTCAATCCGTCTGTCCGTCCGTCCATGTATTCTTGTGAACAAAATGCAGGTCGCATTTATTAACTGCTTGAGATGAAATTTTGCAAACAATATTTGTTTGGCCCAAGGACGAACCCCATTGAAATTGGTAATAATCGGATCAGATTTAGATATAACTCCCATATATCTTCAACCGACTTCGGGTTAATTGTGAACCAAATGGCCAATATCATACCAAATGACCTGAATTTCTTTACATCCAACCGAATTCAGTCTAGCAGCAAGTTAATCAAATTTGGAGAACATCGGTTAAGATATAGCTATAGCTCCCATATATATGTTTCATCCGATTTGCCGTTTCATGTCCCTCACATGCGTAATATGAACTCCAGAAGAATTATATTCGGTACCGGACATTAGATACTGCTCGAAAATACCTCTGCCAAATTTTATCGAGGTCGGTTCAGAGTAAGATATAGCTTCCATATATATACAGGGTCAGATAAAAAATTGCAACAAAGTCAAACGTCATAATTTTTACAATTTTTTTTTAATTTTTTTGAATGAAAGCAAAAAATGTCGGAAGTAGCATCAAATTTTAGAAAAAGATTAGATTTGTTCGAATTGGTCAACTTTGGCACGAATTATGGCCTTCAAACGGCCAATGAAACCGTCACACGCTGCCCGAATGTTGCTCTGCGGTATATTGGCCCATTCCCGGCGAAGCGCCTGATTCAGGTGATCGACACTTGGTATTTTTTAGTGCCAACTTTGATTTCCAAAATACTGCAGACACAATAGTCCAACGGTTTGGTATTCGGAGATTTTGGTGGCCATTGTGCGCTGGAAATGAAGAGAGGAACTTCATTTTGTAACCATTCTTGGGTGGCGCGTGTTGAGTGCGACGGTGCTGAGTCCTGTTGGAATGTCCAAGGTCTGCGGCCAAAATGTTTGCGTGCCCAAGGCTTTAATACACCTTCCAGAATATTTTCGCGATAATATTCGGCATTTATTCTGATGCCACGGTCAATTAATATGAGCGGAGAGCGACCATCGGCTGTTATGGCTTTAATATCCTTACCAGAATATTTTCGCTATAATATTCACCATTTATTCTGATGCCACGGTCGGTTTATAAGAGCGGAGAGCGACCATCGGCTGTTATGGCGGCCCACACCATCAACATGGCCGGCGCTTGAGTTCTGGTGGCCAACCGAAGGTGCACATTTTCAGCTGACCTCTTTGTTTGTTTAGAAACTGCTGGACAACGAATGTTTTCTTATCGGAAAATTCGGCAATTCTGGAATAATTTTAACAGCTGTCGGACGAGTGGCTTAGAAATGACAGCAGTCTGGAGTTGGTTATAGTTTTTTCATCTCACCCTGTATATAGGAAGTTATAAAAATCGCTGATAAAATCTTATGATAGATCTTTAATAGACCAGAAATCTACAAAATACTGAAAATTAGAAGGATATAGGACCAAATTTCGAAGGAATAATATCGAAGCCTGTTCAAAATTTCAAAGCTATGTACATAATCAATCGAGGTTCTTTCATAATTCCAACAGACGTACATGGATACCAAATTTGGAAAGTTTATACCTGGTGAAATATTTTTTACAAGTCATTGCTGGCATTGCTTTTCAAGGACCTTCTGATCAAGAGTTTTTTTTTATTATATTTATGGATTTAAAAAAAATGTTGGCCAAGAATCGGACATAGTTTTTCAAGGGCCAAGATTTTTGTTAAAAAATATTTTTATGGATGTTTAAAGGAAATGATGGTCAAGAATCGGGGTTTAAAAATACTGAATAGAGGATTTTGTATTTTTAAAAATAATTTGAGAGATTTAAAAAAAATATTTAAGAAATTTTCGACCATGACAGCAGTCTGAAGTTGCTTGCAGTTTTTTCCTCTCACCTTGTATATAGGAAGTTGTAAAAATCGCTGACTTGTTTCGCAAGTGAAGGTAGATCAAAGTATTGAAAATTGTGAACCTTTGTGGGTGAGGTTCCAGAAAGGGTGTGCAGATATATATCATCTTATGATAGATCTTTAATAGATCAGAAATCTACAAAATACTGAAAATTAGAAGGATTTAGGACCAAACATCGAAGGAATAATATCAAGGCCTGTTCAAAATTTTTAAAGCTATGTCTATAATCGTGTGAGGTTCTATCATAATTCCAACAGACGTACATGGATACCAATTTTTTTGGAACCCAAATTTGGAACGTTTATACCTGGTTAAATATTGGTTACAAGTCATTGCTGGCAGCTTTTCAAGGAACTTCTGACCAAGAGTTTTTTAATTATATTTATGGAGTTAAAAAAATGTTAACCAAGAATCGGACATAGTTTTTCAAGGACCAAGATTTTTTTTTAAATATTTTTAAGGATTTTTAAAAGAAATTTTGGTCAAAAATCAGGGTTTAAAAATACTGAATAGAGGATTTTGTATTTTTAAAAATAATTTGAGAGATTTAAAAAAAAAATATTTAAGAAATTTCCGACCATGACAGCAGTCTGAAGTTGGTTGCAGTTTTTCCATCTCACTCTGTATATTGGAAGTTTTAAAAATCATTGACTTGTTTCGTAAGTGAAGATAGATCAAAGTATTGCAAACTGTGAACCTGTGTGGATGAGGTTCCAGAAAGGGTCCGCAGATATATATCATCTTATGATAATTCAGAAATCTACAAAATACAGAAAATCAGAGGGATATTGGACCAAACATCGAAGGAATAATATCAAGACCTGTTCAAAATTTCAAAGCTATGTCTATGATCGTGTGAGGTTCTATCATAATTCCAACAAACGTATATGGATACCAATTTTTTTGGAACCCAAATTTGGAACGTTTATACCTGGTTAAATTTTGGTTACAAGTCATTGCTGGCATAGCTTTTCAAGGACCTTCTGGCCAAGAATATTTTTTTAAATATTTTTTATGAATTTTTAAAGAAAATGTTGGCCAAGAATCGTACATAGTTTTTTAAGGACCAAGATTTTTTTTTTTAAATATTTTTAAGAATTTTTAAAGGAAATGTTGGTCAAGAATCGGGGTTTAAAAAACCTGTTCATGAATTGGGGATTTTTTAAAATATTTATGGAAATATTTATGGATATTTATAGATTAAAAAAAAAAATACTGGCCACGAATTGGGCATAGTTTTTCAAGGACCAAGATTTTTTTTAAATATTTTTTAGGATTTTTAAAGGAAATGTTGGTCAAGAAGGGGTTTAAAAAAACTGTTCAAGAATAGGGGATTCTGTAAAAATGTTTTAAGTATTTTAAAAAATATTTTGGGAGATTTTTAAAAATATATTTAAGGAACTTTCGAACAAGGATCGTAGCTCCTAGGCCAAAAATTTGTGGGTGTGGTATAAAAATATTTGTTTAAGGACTTTTTGGCAATAATTTGTTGATTTTTTAGAATTTTTACCGTTTTAAACTTAAACCCCAGTCCAATCAAAAAAATAAAAAATAAATAAGTAAAATTCTTAAAATTTTATGACGAATATGCTGTATTAGGTCCCTAGAGGGCTATTAAAAAATGGAAAAAGGTAATTGTATTCTGATCGACAAAATTGTCATTATTTATTTAAAATGTGCCTGGCGTATCAAAAAAAAGTAAATGACATCCTTTGACTAACCTGCCTTAGGCATTTTATAACAAGCTCTGTATTAGCCACTCAAATCTAATTATATCCCGAGGAAATCATTCGCTGTGGTTAAATTCGATTGGCAATAGATTGACAAATTACGCAAATGCATTTTCAAATATTCGCCACAGGCATTTGAGTGTTCAACAATAGAAAAACCAAATTTGATCTGATATTTAGCCCGCGAGTGTAATGCAAGCTAATATCTCTTTGTTAATGCTGTGGAAATTTTTATCAACCTAGTTATGGCCAGGCTTTTACCATTTACCATCAGCCAAACATAAATATTCTCGCAGCATAAGTGGGGCAATATATGCACTCAAAGTTACACTGCACCTCATCGGCGGGGTAGGTATTTATATTTGGACTTGGGTGCTATAATGGCGGTTATCAGCCATCAACAGTAGCATACAATCCGCCGCCATTAAATCGTATTTTATTTGGAGATGGAAGAGTGCACAGAGAAAACACCCAAAGGGTACAGGTGGTTGTGTTTGCATGCTGCAGGATTCCATTGGCGCCCAACACAATATTACTTTACATATGAACCAGCTCACAGGGATCCATTAACAGGCAGCAGCAGCCGATATAACAAGCAAACAAACATATTGGTTGGTAGGAAAAAAACTAACACACACACACACACACAAATACATAGGTGCAGAAGTGCCCCAATCTTTATTGAAAACTAGCAAAGCGTGCCAACAACAAAGAGAGGGCAACATATAAAAATTGCCTTCAACAAATACACTACACCAACTGCTCCGAATGTGTGCAGAGAAATGGGAACGCCACACCTCTGCCCATAAAAATACAAAACAAATCTGCCACCTTTTACAAAAGCAAACAGAACAGAAAGAATTTCTTTTACAAAATAGTTGCCACACAAATGAAAAACGCTGTTTGGTCATAAAAGCTGGATGCAATTTGAGAATGCAAAAGATTTATGTAAATATACAGTGGTGCGAGCTGTAATAAAGTGTCCCAGAGCAAATGATTCAAAAGCCTAAAATCGGGTTTCGACGAGAAGTAAGTTGACGCTATTAATATTTACACTTTATGGAGTCCAAGTCGGATATTTAGAATGAGAAATTTAATATATCCTCCTTTTCATGGAGGCGGGTATAATAATAAAGAAATACATGGTGAGATGAAAAAAATGCGACTAACTTCAAACTGCTGTCATTTCCAAGCTATTTGTCCGACAGCTGTTAAAATTATTCCAGTGACAGCTCATTATATTGTTTACAAGCGTAAAAAAAACATTTTGGTGAGAATTTTCCAGAAAAAAAAGTTATTCGTGATGGAATTCAAGCGTGATAGTGTCGTATCTTTATATTTTGCTGGAAAACCACAAGTGGCTATCGTTAGAGCACTCCAGCATTTAAATCAGAATAAATCTTTTAAGTCTCGTACCATCGATCGTTACCGTGATACTGGTAGCGTAGCCCGACGTCAAGGAAGTGGACGGAAGAAAACAGCAAATTCATCATCAGAAATGGTTCGAAAAGTGAAGAAGCGACTTGATCGAAACCCGCGTCGTAGTGGCAGAAAAACGGCTCGTGAGCTGTATTCCATTCGGCAAATATTGAGCTCGGGGTAAAGCCAATGTAATTCCAAAAAGTGCAAGAACTTACACCGCAACAGAAGGAAAATAGACTCAAACGAGCTAAGGAGTTGATTCGCTTGGCTGAAAGCGGTGAACTGCCAAATTTGGTTTTCTCCAATGGGAAAACATTCGTTGTCCAGCAGTTTGTAAACAAACAAAATGATCGTGTTTACTAGCCAAAGAGGTCAGCTGAAAATGTGCACCTTCGGTTGGCCACCAAAACTCAAGCGCTGGTAATGGTGATGGTGTGGGCCGCCATAACAGCCGATGGTCGCTTTTCGCTCATATTAATCGACCGTGGCATCAGAATAAATGCCGTATGTTATCGCGAAAATATTCTGGAGGGTGTATTAAGCCTTGGTCACTCAAACATTTTGTCCGCAGACCTTGGACATTCCAACAGGACTCAGCACCATCGCACTCAACACTTGCCACCCAAGAATGGTTACAAAATAAGGTTCCTCGCTTTTTTTCTAGCGCACAATAGCCACCAAAACTCAAGCGCCGGTGATGGTGACAGTGTGGGCCGCCATAACAGCCGATGGTCGATCTCCGCTCGTATTAATCGACCGTGGCATCAGTATAACTGCCGATTATCATGGCGAAAATATTCTGGAGGGTGTATTAAAGTCCTGGGCACGCAAACATTTTGGCCGCAGACCTTGGACATTCCAACAGGACTCAAACCATCGCAATCAGCTCGCGCCACCCAAGAATGATTACAAAATGAGGTTCCTCGCTTCATTTGCAGCGCACAATAAAATAAAATTTTAAAATTATGGCGTTTGACTTTGTTGCAGTTTTTTGTATCTCACCCTGTATGTGATTTGGCAGGGATTAAAAATATTCGCGTTTTGGGGAAACCGCGGTGAGGTGAAACTATGACAAATGGTTAGCTCGAGTGAACCTATGCCCTTAGGTGAGCTCGACATAAACATATTCCCTCATGTGAGCCCGATGTGAATCTATGGAAATAGGTTAGCCCGACGTGAATATGTGGGAATAGGTTAGCTCGAGATGAACCAATATCCATAGGTGAGTTCGAGCTAAACCCTTATAATAGGTGAGCCACTGGTGAAACTACGTGAGCTCGAGGTGAACCTATGGCAATAGGTGTGCTCGAGATGAAGCTATGTCCATATGTGAGCTGCTGGTGATCATATGTCCATAGGTAAGCTGCTGGTGATTCTATGCCCATAGGTGAGCCACTGGTGAACTGGTGAGCTCGACATAAACATATTCCCTTAGGTGAGCTCAAAGGTGAACCTATGCCCATAGGTGAGCTCAAAGGTGAACCTATGCCCATAAGTGAGCTCAAAGGTGAACCTATGCCCATAGGTGAGCTCAAAGGTGAACCTATGCCCATAGGTGAGCTCAAAGGTGAACCTATGCCCATAGGTGACCTGCTGTTGAATCTGTGGTGGATCTATTTCTATGGGTGAACTCGAGTTGAAACTATTTAAATAGGTAAGGTTTATAACGGTGAGCTCAAGGTAAACCTGTGTTTCAATAGATGTACCTATACCAATAGGTGACCCCAGGTGAAATCATAAATTCCATATTAACCTCAGGTCTACGGTTGAGAGAAATATTTAGATATAGCAAGTTGTAAAGAATCGCTGATTTGTTACGCACGTTATGACAGATCCAAATATTGAAAATTGTGATATTTTGACATAAAACTGATACTTTATTTTACCAGCTAGATATTGTCCGATGGCTATACAGATTGGTAGGCTTTTTCCCAACTCTAACATTATGCAAAATTCCGTCGTCGATTGGTTCATAATTGTGGCCTATAAAGCAAATGCAAAATCAAGAAAATTTTGCTGAAAAACAATAGGACCCTAAACCCACCTCCATTTATAATTTCGTGAAGATCGGACCACAATTGCGACCTGTAGCGTGATTAAAAATGAACATGGACAGGCGGACATACATAGCTAGATCGACTCAGCTTAACGAGATAGGAAGATCCATATATAGTTCCCTCTGACGGAAGCCATTATTTCAAGGTGTTACATAATTTTTGGCCCAATCAAACTTATAATACCCTCAAAACATAGTGTTGTAGGGTATAAAAAAATCAACAAAACTATACCCACTGTGATTCCATATTAAAAGCCACCAAAAGCCAATGGGAAATCACAGCCGTTTGTCATAGGCTGCCGGTCTCTGATTCGTATGAGAGTTTCATTTCATTTCAATTTGTATTTTTTGCCCATATTTGCATTGAAATTGGCCACTTAAAATTGTATGGATAAATGAACAACAGAAATAAAAAAAAAAAATGGGGGAAAAACAAGCTTTGGCAAACAAACTGGATTTTGATCTTCTAAAGGAAAATATTTATTCTGGCCACAGGGGATACGGATTTTGCTGAATAAATGGCGTCCACTTGAGACATGGTGTACATTTTTTCACAATAATTTAATGTTTGAAAGCAAAAACAAAAAAAAAAAACGATTCTTTGATGTCAAAGTATTGAATTAATGACAAACAAAATGGGGGGAATTTTGTTTACAAAAATCCACAGAGGGAAAACATTTTCCATTAGAATACGGAGAGGGTGGAATTTAAGGCTACGGAAATGAAAGCTAAGAACTTATTTTTTATAGACAGTTCCTTAAAACATAATTTTATAAGACATCACACAATTGCTCCTGACTTCCATTAGGATTTCCATACTGTTGGAATTTAATACTTTCATAATCGTATCCTTTGTCATATTTGTTAACGTTTGAATTGTTATTAAGCAGGTTGTTATTAAAGCTTTCCATTATCCCGCTACAACACAACGGATACAAAATATTCTTCATGTTATCTGCTACAAGTGGTTTGCATTCATGGTGCATAGTGGGAGGATAATGGAACATACGTTATCATAGTCGTATTCATATATAGAACAAGAACCATAAGGATGCACACCCACATGCATACCAACAGACTTTCAGACAGGGAAACAACAATACAGAGATGAGGACACACATAAGAGGATTTAGAATGAGACATTATTAGGTCGATATCAACAGACATACACACACACACATGCTCGTACATATAGTTTAACAGTTATTATCATAGGCTTATTATAATGCAACACCATATTCTCTTTGGCTTTCGCTCTCTCTCTCTCTAAGCCATGACAAAAATAACAATAATAATAACTGCATTATAGTCATTATCAACACCGTCATCAGTATAAAACACAAACATATTTATATACATACACACACATACACTTTTATATCTGGAAGTGAGCATGCGACTCCATGGGAAGGTACATTTATAGACATGCAAAAGGGTTCAGCGGCAAAGGATGTAGTGAATTTTCATATATTTTTTAAAGACCAAGAGAGCAACAAAAATTGGGTTTTAGCATCTATTTTTTAAATTTTTGAATTTTTATATTTTTCACACATACTTTTAAGAAACCGGTACAGCCAGGATTCAATTTGTTTTTAAAGGACTAGAAATAAAAAACTTGGATTTTTTAATATGGGTTTAAAGAATTTTTTTAAGATTGTTTAGACCATAATCCTGGATTTTTTAGAATACATCGAGATTTCTAAACTATGGTTTTAAATGTTTATTACAGCCTTAATCTTGGATTATTTCAGGATCAATCGAGGTTAGAATTGAGATTGGATTTTTTAATATGGCTTTAAAGAATCAAGATTTTAATAAAATTTTTTTTAAAGTTTATTAAAGATATAATCCTTGGGTTTTTTTGGATCCATCTTTTTATCAAATATTTTCAGAGCTTATTAAGGCTAGAATTTTTTCAGAATGCATTGATACCAACGATTTTCAAAATTCTAGTAATTATAAACATTTTTTTGGATTACTTCAGTATCAATCGAGGCTAGAATTGAGGATTTAAAAAAAATTAGAATTATAAAAGTTATAATTTTGGTTATTTTCAGGATCAATCGAGGATAGAACGAAAGATTTTACAAATCATGGATTATTAAAGCTAAACACTTGGATCCATCAAGGCTTGAATAGAGGATTTTTAAAAATTTTGCTAAAACCGACACTTGGATCCATCAAGGCTTGAATAGAGGATTTTTAAACAATTTTTCTGAAGGATTATTAGAATATTTTTCAGGATCAATCGAGGTTTGGATCTAGGATGTTTAAAACAAAAAAAAAATTCAAGAATTAAGGCTATAATTTATATATTTTTTTCAAGATCCATTGAAGCTATAATCGAGGATTTTTTAAACAATGTTTTGTCAAGGATTGTCAGCTTGTAATCTTGATTTTTTCCGGGATCCATTTAGGTTATAACCGCGGATTTTTGAAACAAGTAATAAAAGAGTTATAATCCTGGATCCATCAATACTATAGTCGTGGTTTTTTCTCTGGACCTGTCGATGTTATAATCGTGGATTTTTTTGGTTCCATCGAGACAGTAGTTTTGAACTTTTAAACAGTTTTTTTTCCAGAACCTTAAGACCGAGTAAATGTGGTTACTTATACATATTTTCAAGGACTAGAAATCAATTAAATATAGATTTTTAGAGGTATTTTCTCAATGACCTACAGATCACTGGAATCAGAAGGTGAATTTTTAAACATATTTCTTCAAGGATCCTGCAGAACATATAAATATGGTTTTAAAACTATCTTTTAGAGACCTGCAGACCTTTTACTCGACATTTTTAAACATATTTTTCAAAGACCTAGAGAATAATTGAATGTGGATTTTTAGACTTTTTTCATGGTTTTACCGACCAATTTAATGAGAATTTTAAACACTTTTTTAAGGACCTACAGACCATTAAAACGGGAATGGTTAGATACATTTCTTCAAGCTCACGCAAACCAAGAATCGAGTATATTATAATATATTATTTCAGAGACACAGACAAAGAATCAAAAAAGAGTGTATTTTTCTACCCTTAGCCATATGGCTACAGAGGGTATATATCATTTGATACGGTCAAAAAGTGCCTAGTCGAAATAACAATTTTAGACCCTAGGTCTATTTGGACCAAATCCGTTTCAGAACATTTGGAGTCGATCTAGCGATGTCCGTCCGTCCATTCGTCTGTCTGCTGGCTGGTACGCACGATAACTCTCAAATTGAGTATCCGATTTGGTCCAAAGTAGGTGCTTCGTAATATTATTATCAAACTTACATCGAGCTCGGAGATGGGCAATATCGGACCACTCCTTCTGGTACCTCCCGCACAAAAGGTCGAAATTTTCAAAGAAATTATTTAACTGCACAGAGAGTGAAAGGATAATCCAATATTGCTCCAACTTTGCAAATCCTAATATTTGCGAAAATGGACAACATCGTGCCACTCCATCAAGTACCTCCCCCACAAAAGGGTCAACATTTTGCATAATTATAATTATTATAAGAGTCCGATTACCTTCTAATTACACAAATCACAATATTTTTATTAACCCAAGTTCTGGGGTGAAGGTAGAATATATCGGTCTACTCCTTCTGGTACCTCCCTCACAAATGGGCCAACATTTTCAAATTCCATTTTGACTTAGCACATCTCAATATTTTCATAAACACAAGATCTGTTACAAAAATAGTAGAGATCGAACCATTCCTTCTGGTACCTCCCCCACAAAGGGTCAATGACTTGAATAACCCAAATGATTATAAAATCCGAAATTAGCATCCGGTTCACTTCATATACCACACATTCCCTTATTTCTACTAACACAAGATATACTGTGAAAATAGGATACATCGATCCACTCCCTCTGGTACCTCTTTCACAAAAGGGTCAAAATTTTTATATTTGTCATTCCGTTTCTAAAACCTCGAAATATACATTCTAGACTCTACAAAGTAGGTATATTTGATCAGCATAAAATTCTGTGTCGATTTAGCTAGGTCCGTCCGTCACACTAGCTTCTGAGCTTCTAGCTTCTGGTCCGTTGGAAATCACACTAGCTTCTGAACGAAATGAAGTAGGTTGATAAAATTTAACTCAAATGTATATTATGTCTGCAGGACTTTTGGTATTGAAAATCGGCCATGTAGGTCCACATTTTGATATAGCCCCCATATAATGGTACCTCCCTATTTTCGGTATTTTGGCGATTGAAGCGACTTCATTCACCGTAATTGTTTCAAATTTGGTATTTGAAGTTCGTAATGGATACTACAGCTTATGACAAAAATTTTTATATACAAGTCCAAGTCTTTGTATAACCCCCATATATCGGTACCTTCCGATATTCGGTATTTTGATGAATTAAGCAACATTTTTAACCGGAATCGTTTCAAATTTCGTATTAGAAGATCTTAATGGGTACTACAATCTTTGGCAGGAGGATATAAAAAGTTCGGCCCGGCCGAACTTAGCTTCTTTTTTACTAGTTATGTTTTTAAACATGCTTTCAAATGGCCAGAAAAATTGAATTATTAAAATATATTGTTCAAAGACCCAGAGAGCAACAATAATTGGGTTATTGCATCTATTTTTTAAGATATTTGAATTTTCATGTTTTTCAAACATACTTCTAAGAAGCCAGTACAGCCACAAAAGAGGGATTTTTAATATGTTTTTAAAGACCAAAAGAGACAAAAAACATTGGATTTTCTAATATTGTTTAAAAGGACCAATAGAACCACAAATCATGGACTTTTTAAACTTATTTTCAGAGCCCCAAACTTGGACCTTTTAAAATAAAATTTTTTGAACGTCCAAGTGAGACATTCAAGCGTGGAACAAAAGATTCATTTCTCAAGCTTTTTAAAGTCCACTAGCTATACAAAATACGTTTCAAGGACCTTCAGAGGCAAAAAAAAATTATATAATATATTTAACTTAATAATTGAAATATATGTTTTAAAAACATTCAATATTACATCTTTTTTTTTTTTAATATTTTTTCAATGATCATCAATCCTAAAATCTTCTTAATTTATTTTTCAAGGATCACCAACAAAATTTTGTGGATTTTTATTAATATATTTGTTTAAGGGACATCGAGTATTTACACACGATTTTTTTTTAATTTTATTTCGAGGACCATCAAGGTTTTATTCGAGGATTTTTCCAGGATCCGTCCATGCCATAATTGTGTATTTTTTTCTAAAGCATATCAGGATTATAACCTTGGATTTTTGTCAGGATTCATCAAGGATTTAATTTCGGCTTTTAAAACATTTTTTTTTCAAGTATTGTTAATGCTCCGATCGTGGACTTTATCAGGGACTATGGAGGCGATAATTGTGGATTTTCTAAACATGTTTTTCAAGGATTATTAGGGATAAAATCCTTGATATTTTCTGATCTATTAAGGCTACAATCAAGATTTAATAAAAAGTTTTTTAAAGATTGTGATGGCAATAATCCTGATTTTTTATTTATTTATTTATTTATTTTTTTTTTTTTTGGATACGTATCGAAGGATATATCGAATATTTCTAGTATTCAATGTTTATTACAGATTTTATCCAGGATTACTTCAGGTTCATTCGAGGTTAGAATTGATAATAATTAAAACAATTTTTTCTCAAAGACTAAAAGGGATATAGTCATTGATTTTTTATGATTCATAGATGCTATAACCGAGGATATTTTTATTAAGGCTATAATTTTTTCGGGATGCATTCATACTATAATCGACGATTTTCAAGGATGACATTTGTGATTTTCAAGCCATAGGGGCTAGAATCGAAAACAAATTTCAGGGTCCATAGAGGCTAATATCTAGAATTTAATAAATATTTTTCAAAAATTTTGAGGGCTATAATCCTGGATTTTCTCAGAATACATCGAGGATCTTTAAACAACGATTTTTAATCCTGGTATTGTCGAGGTTGATATTGAAAATTGTTCAAACAATTTTTCAAGAATTTATGAGGCTGTAATCCTAGATTGTTTAGGGTCCAACGACACAAGAAAACAGTAATCACTTAAAAACATTTTTTTGGAGATTATTAAAGAAATAATTCTGAATTTTTTAGGATTTATCAAAACTAAAATCGAAAAAATTAAAAAAATCAAGAATTTTAAAAGAATTTTTCAGGGTCAAATGAGGATTTTTTCAAGGATTATTAAGGATATAATCATGGATTCTTTTCAGATCAATTTTATAACAATTTTTCAATGAATATTAAGCCTATAATCCTGGATTTTTTAAGGATCGGTAACGTTAAAATCAAGGACTTTTTAAAAATTTTTTGCTCAAGGATTGTCAGGATTGCAATTTTGTTAAGGATTAAAAGGGTTATAATCCTGTTTTTTCAGCATCAATCAAGGATATCATCGCGGATTTTTTAACAAGTCTTTTAAAGAATTACCAGTGTTTTTTTCTGGACCTGTGGATGTTAACACAGTTTAATTTTACAGGTTCCATCGAGGCAGTTGTTGTGAACTTTTAAACATATTTTTTCAAGGATCTTCAGACTGAGTAAACGTTGATAGATATACATATTTAAGGATCTATAGATCAATTAAGGATGGATTTTTAGAGAATCCTGCAGACCATTAAAATGTGGATTTTAAACATATTATTCAAAGGGATTAAATGGGATTTTTTAAACATATTTTTAGAGGACCTACAGACCATTTAAATGGGGATTTTTTAACATATTCTTAAAGACCTACGGGCCATTGAAATTTGAAGTAAACTTTCATCATATTTTTCAAACGAACTAAATGTGGATTTTTTTAGACAATTTTTTCCAAGGACCTGCAGACTGTTTGCTCTGGAGTTTTTTTTACAATTTTTTAATCTAGAGATAGAAAGATAAATGAAATATGGATTTTTAAACATTTTTTCATAGTCCTACAGAATAATTTAATGAGGATTTTGAACAAATTTTTTAAGACATACAGACCATTGAAATGGGATTGTTAGACATATTTTTTGTGTTCACGCGGACCAAGAATTGATCCATATTTTAATATATTCCTTCATGGACATGCAGATCATGAAACGAGTTTTTTAAATATATTTTTCAAAGACCTTTAATGGTGGATTTTTTATCTATTTTTTTTTTTTCAAAGTCAATCTATAGCTGGATTTGTTGGATTATGTTTGCATTTTTAAGAATATTTTTTCAAGGGCCATCAGCGGTTTTTGAAATTAAAGGACTATCAAGTCTATTGCCCTAATATTTTTTAAGGGCCATCAAGGCTGCAATAATGTCTTTTAAGAATAATAATTGAAGGACTAGAAAAACTAGTATCCTGCAATATTTTCCGAAGAATTTTATGGATATTTTTATTAACGTAAAATTTATAAAATTATTTTCAAAGAAACATTCGTATCATCGTGGTGATTTAAACATATTTTCTCAATGACCAACCAATAAATTTTTCCATTTGATTAAATTTTGTTCCCATATATCTATTGCTCCGATATGTATTTTTTAAGATAATTCTTCGCGAAGTCATATTATGCATATTTCTCTATGATCGGCATTAAAGAACACAACACCCTTTTCTGTAACACTGCAAAATATTTCTCTCAAAAAATAGCTGTTGCATTATAAAAATGCATTAAATTTAAATGTTATTGAACGCATAACATGAATAGCTGTAACCATGCTATGCCATGCCTGGCAATAACAGCCAACCACTTTTAATAGTTATTCATGAGTGAAAAGTTATTAAAAAATGGAAAAACAACAACAAGAAACACAAAAACAAAATTTTCCAACACACACACAGATGTTGCTCACATAAAGGCATTATTGTTTTTTATGGTTGATGTCGATTTCGTTAGTGTATTTGTTGTTGCATTATGTTATATAATTACGCACATAAAAATAAAAATATTAATAATAAATATTTTTATTATTTTTTTCATATATACATAATACTTATGGATATGAACTATAAAAATAATAAAATTTTGTATAAAAGTTAAGTATTCATATTGAATAGTAATTCACTGAAATGAAACTTCAGGATATGTTTATTGATGTTTTTACTATTTGAATGGCTTCTGACATAAAGGTCAGAATTATTGAGTGAGGGATTGCAGTAGGTGACACCCCAATTCCTCTACTTTTAATTATATCCTCAGCTATAGGGCTACAGAGGGTATATATCATTTGATATGACCAAAACGTGCCTAATCGAAATGACGATTTTAGAACCTAGGTCTCTCTGCACCAAATCCATTTCAGGGCATTTGCAATCGATCTAGCGATGAACGTCCGTCTGTCTGTATGTCTGGCTGGTGCGCACGATAACTCTTGAATTGAGTATCCGATTAGGTCCAAACTTAGTACAATGTAATATTATTATCAAACTTAGATCGATTTGGGAGACGGGCAATATCGGTCCACTCCTTCTGATACCTCCCCCACAGACGGCCAAAATTTCGAATATCCATGAAACTCATAAAACGCGAAATTAACAACCGATTCCATTCAGACTTGGTACATCTCAATATTTTCATCAACACAAGATCCTTTTTAAAGATGGTAGATATCGGACCATTCCTTCTGGTACCTTCTCCGCAAAGGATTAGTGTTTTGAATAACCAAAACGATTATAAAATTCTAAATAAGCATCCGGTTCTCTTCATATTTCACACATCCCATATTATTTCTACAAACACAAAATCTGCAGTGAAGGTGGGATATATCAGTCCATTCCTTCTGATACCTCCCCCACAAAGGGTCAACCTTTTGAATATCCATGAAGTTCATAAAATGCGAAATTTACATCCGACTCCATTCAGACTTGGTACATCTAAGTATTTATATAAAAATTGCAGAGATCGGACCATTCCTGCTGGCACCTCCCATCATAAAGCCCGAAATAAGCATGCGGTTCTCTTAATATTTCACACATTCCATTATTTCTACTAACAAATGATCCGCTGCGAAAATGGGATATATCGGTCCATTCCTTCTGGTACCTCCCCTACAAAGGGTCAACATTTTGAATATCCATGAAGCTCATAAAACGCGAAATTTTCATCCGAATTCATTCTACATCTCAATATTTCCATCAAGACAAAATCTGTTATAAAGATGGTAGAGATCGGACCATTTCTTCTGGTAGCTCCCCCAAAGTTTTGAATAACCAAAACAATTATAAAATCCGAAATAAGCATCCGGTTCTATTCATATTCCACACATCCCATTGTTTCTACTAACACAATATATATCGGCCCATTCCTTGTGGTACCTCCTCTACAAGGGGGAGGTTCATAAAACGTGAAATTAACATCCGATTCCAATGAGACTTGGTACATTTCAATATTTCCATCAACATAAGATCTGTTATAAAGTTGGCAGAGATCGCACCATTTTTTCGTGTACCTCGCCCACACAGGGTTCAAGATTCTGGAAAACCCAACGCTCAAAGAAAACGAAATAAGCATCCAACTCTCTTCAAATTTCACACATACAAACATTTTTGTTAACAAGAGATTTGTTGTGAAGATGATATACAAAGTGACCCAAAAGTAAACTTCCGATTTTTTTGGCTGTATTAAAAAAAGGAAAGCTTTGATTCTTCTTACATCAAGACGAGAATTGTTCGCCGTAACAGTTTATTATCAGTTAAGCTTTTTTATGGCGTTTTCCAGCACTTTGGCCAAAACTTCCGGCGATAATCCTCACATTCTTGACGGATATTGTCTTAAGAGCTGAAAGCATCTGAAGCTTGTTGACATAGACCCACGAATTTAAGAAGCGCCACAAAAAGAAGTCTGGAGCGGTCAAATTAGGCGATCTTCCTGGCAGGTGCAAATTGCTAAAACTGGATAAAAGCCGCCCGGGAAATGCATCCCTCAGCAAATCGATTGTATCACGTGCAGTGTATGTCGTTGTGTATGTCGTTGTGCTGTCTTGTTGGAACCACATGTTTTCCAATCCCAACTTTTCAAGTCGTGACAAACAGAAGTCGCTGATCATGCATGGTAGCGCTCACCATTCACACAGCCGACATCTTCAAAGAAAAATGGTCCGATGACTCCTCCATCGAAAACAGCACACCATAGAGTGACTTTGAGCGGGTGTAGTTGGTCTTCGTGGATAACACGCGGATTTCCAGTTCCACAAAAGCGTAATCTTTTCTTATTTACGAACTCGTTAAGATGAAAATGGGTCTCATCACTCATGATTATTTTTGATGTAAAACCATCTCCTTATTGATGGTGATTAAGGATGGCTTGAGCGCATGTTAGACCCGATTGGTGGTCAACAGGTAACAGCTGATGTACCACATGGACTTTGTACGGAAACATCTTCAAATCTTGTACAGTCGCTATAAAAACCGTCGACTGATACCAATTTGCGTGGCTCATCGTTTGATCGATGTCGACGTAGCTTCCAGGACATCCTCGGCAACAGCAGCAATATCCTCTGCAGAACGAATACTCCGGGGTCTGCCACGCTTGTCAACATATTTTGTTGTACCAGCCTCTTTGGGGCGAGCGACTAAATGTCGCAGTGTTTTACCAGTAGGCGTTGGACGGCCAAGAAATCTGCGACGAAATTCACGTTGTGAC
Source organism: Musca domestica (assembly GCF_030504385.1). Lineage (NCBI taxonomy): Eukaryota > Metazoa > Arthropoda > Insecta > Diptera > Muscidae > Musca > Musca domestica. The sequence continues at coordinate 3,528,405 of NW_026712324.1, read as the reverse complement.
AAAGTCATCGATCGATTATTGGTCAATGAAATAAATCTCCTCAACCGATTTCGGGTTAATTGTGCACCAAATAGCCAATATCAGTCCCAATGACCTGACATTTCCGACAGAACTCAGTTTAGAAAAAAGTACATTAAATTTGGTGAAAAGCGGCTCAGATATAGCTATACCTCCCATATATATATGTTTAATCTGATTTGGTGTTTATTTGGTACCAGATACCATATAGAGTTCGGAAATACCTCTGCCAAATATTATCCAGATCGGTTCAGATTTGGATATAGGTCCCATATATATCTTCAACCGATTTCGGATTAATTGTGCATGAAAATGTTAAAAAGTACTGAATTTTGGTACATACGACCGACTTCAGTCTAGAAAAAAGACCCATCGAATTCGGAGAAAATCGGTTCAGATATAGCTATAGCTCTCATGTATATGTTTCATGCGATTTGGTATTTAAGCCCCTCACATTTATGATATGCATTCGACAAAATTATATTTGTTACCAGATATCTTATAAAGATCCGAATTTTGTCGAGAACGGCTAAGATTGGGATATACCTACCATATATATCCTTAATTCAATTTCAGGTTTATTGTGCAAGTAATGGCTAGTATCAGTCCAAATGGAAGAAATTTCGTGACGTACCATTTGTAGCATTTTGTGCAACTCGGCTCCGACATATATATTTTTACCCTCCACCATACTATGGATGGTATATTAATTTTTTCATTCCGTTTGTAACTCCTCGAAATACTCATGCCAGACCCAAAAAAGTATATATATTCTTGATCAGCGTAAAATTCTAAGACGATTTAGCCATGTCCGTCTGTCTCTCTGTCCGTCTGTCTGTCTGTTGTAATCACGCTATCTTTCGAAAAAAATGAGATAAAAGGCTAAAATTTTACACACATGTATATTTTGACAGTAGGCAAGTAAGGTCGTAAATGGGTCATGTAGGTCCAAGTTATCATATAGCCCCCATATAACGGTACCTCCCGATATTCGGTATTTTGATGATTTTAGTGGCATTATTCACCGGAATTGTTTCAAATTTGGCATTTGAAGTTTGTAATGGATACTGAGGCAGAAACTTATATGTGCAGGTCCACGTCTTCGTATAGCCCCCATATAACGGTACCCCCCGATATTCGGTATTTTGATGATTTTAGCGACATTATTTACCAGAATCCTTCCAAATTTGGTATTTGACTTCACAATGAATACTGCAGCATAAAACAGAAAATGGGCCATGTAGGTCCACGTCTTCGTATAGCCCCCATATAACGGTAACTCCCGATATTCGGTATTTTGATGATTTTAGCGACATTATTTATCGGGATTGTTTCAAATTTCGCATGTGAAGTTCGTAAAGGATACTTCAGCCCATGTCAGAAAATTGTCTGTGCAGAACCATGGTACCATATAACGATACCCCCATATATATGATGTAAGACTCTGATAGTCTTCAAATTCCACACATCCCAATAATTTGATTAGTCCAAGGTCTGGTGCAAAAACGGAATGTATCGGTCCCCTCCATCAAGTACCTCCCCCACAAAGGGTCAAAATTTTGAATAATTACAACTCTTATAAAATCTGATGTAAGAGTCCGAATGTCTTCAAATTTCACATATCCCAATATTTTTATTAACACAAGGTCTGGTGTTAAGAGGCAATACATCGGTCCACTTCTTTTGGTACCTCCCCCACAAAAGGTCAAAATTTCCAAAAAATATATATATAATATATTTTTTGCGCAGAAAGAGAAACGATTAGCCGATTTTTCTCTAACTTTGCAAATCCTAATATTTGCGTCAGTGCTAGGTCGGAACACAGGCTGAGGGTATATATCTGTCGGCAATACCGACAGACACTTTTTGACTTTGTTTAATTAACGGGTTGGTATTACGAACTGTAATTAGTATTTTAGCTGTCCATACAATTGTAGAAAAGTTTAAAAAAGAGAGGAAGAGAAAGAGAGAGAGAGAATATCTCTACAATCTCTGCAAAGCGACAAAGTTTATGCCGCTAGTGTCATGCTAACTGAACCAAATGTCACCTACGATTGTTCAACTCCAAGTAATTACAATTTATCCCTCCCTGCTATGCCCCATTTCCGTTGATATCTCCGATCAAACAAAATGTCCTTCATTCATTGCATTTTTTGAATGCAATTATCACAATCCGATATTGCGTTTCGAGGTGTTTCGTTTCGTTTTGTTAATAGAAAAAATATTTCCAAACAAAATGCAGTATCTCTTCATGCAATGATTTATGAATAGTTTGCTGTTTGCCATTTTTTGCTGCTGTTGTTGTTGTTGTTGTTTTTTGTCGTTTCATTCACATTTTGTGCATCCGCAGCACGTAAAGCGTGTTCAGCAAACAAGAAACGCTCTTAATTTCCTGAGATTACACAAACAATTACCGCATTTTGTGAACGCTTTGTGAATGACTCGCGGTCGTGTGCTGTGCATTTTCCATGGAAGCTCCATTCCCAGCCCGACCCGGCCCGGCAAGGGCAACAAACAGTAGTCGCCGTCTATGACGCGTCGGCAGTAGTAGCAGTAGTTTTTCTTTCGAAGCTTTGTACGTGTATTATTGTAGGTATGGTGTACCTGACACATTGTTACGGAAGGTTAGTGTTGTTGTGTTGCATGAATGTCATGCAGCATGAATTAAATGTTGCATGTAAAACGAGACGTGCCAAGCGTGTGCTTGAAATGCATTACTTCAATGCAGGGAATGAGCGAATTCAAGTGGGCGATGGGTGGCAATACATCTGGGTTTGCGTTGAGTCAAAGAAGAAAACTTTGAAATGCAATGAAATTTGCTATTTTTCATTCATTTTTCCAATTTTAGAAAATTGTTTTCGTTTCAATAACCCGAAGATATAATTAAAGTTGGATGATGTACAATGTTTGTATTGCAGTTTGCTATAAAAAACGTTGTTTACTCAGATTAAATTGAGCATGAAATAAAACATGTGGATCGTCGTAGAAAGCAGTATTTTAATCCGCATGGAAAAAATAGTTTTAAGAAAATTGCTCACATAAAATGCAGTTTATGTCTTCAACAGTCTCCAATTTCAAAAAGGATAGTCCTATTTAAAAATTAAACAAATAAAAAAGTATTTAATTAAAAAACAGTTGAAACCAGTAAAAAAAATTCTTAAAGTCGGGCGGGGCCGACTTTGCGATACCCTACACGACTTTGCTAATTTAGTAGAGCTCCGCATAACAATTAAAAGTTTTTATGGGAGAACTCAGTCATACACCCTATGATTATAATTATAATTTAAAGTTCAAAGGACTAAATATGCCGAAGCATTTGTATCTTTTAAATTCGGACTTGTATTACCCATTTGGTGCACAATTAATTTGAAATTGGATAAAAATATATATGTGAGCTATATCCAATTCGGAACCGATCTCGATAAAATTTGGTAAAGATATTACTGGGCTGTATTTGTTATATTTCCCTGAATATCGGAGTGCATATTACGGCTGTGGGTAACAAATATAACAAATCGGATGAAGAGTATATATTGAAGCTATAGCTATATCTGAACCGATCCTAACCAAATTTGACATACTAGCTTCTGGACTCAATTCGGTCGTAAGTGCCAAATTCCACCCCATTTGGAAAAATATTAGACGTTTGGTGCACAATAAAAAGTAAATCGAACGAATTTATATATTGGAGCTATATCCAAATCTGAACCGATCTCGATAAAATTTGGCAAATGTATTTCTGAGCTGTATTTGATATATATCCCCAAATATTGTTGTTACAGAGTGCATATTACGGCTGCGGAGGACAAAAATAACAAATCGGATGAACCATATATATGGGTGCTACAGCAATATCTGAACCGATTTCGATAAAATTTGGCATACTTATTTTCAGGCCTAATCTGATTGTATGTGCAAAATTCCATACCATTTGGCCTGATATTACACGTTTGGTGCACAATAATAGGCAAATCGGACGAAGATTATATGGGAGCTATATCTAAATTTTGACCGATTATCTCCAAATTCAATAGGGTTCGTCTTTGGGCCAAACAAATGATTTGTGTAAAAATTTCATCTGGATAGGGCAATAAATGCGAACTGTACTTTGTTTACAAAAATACATGGACAGACGGACGGACGGACATGCATAAATCGACTCAGAATGTGATTCTATGCAGATCATCAAAAGGAACTATGGGTCTATCTCGTTTCCTTTTGCCTGTTACAAACAAATGCACAAAGACATAATACCCTGACCACCTTGTGGTGTAGGGTAAAAAAATACTACCTTAAAAATATTAAGTAAAGAAGCAGGCAAGTTCCGCCGGGCCGAACTAGATGGCCCGGTGAGTCTCTATAGACGAGCTGAAGGCCCAGATGGCCCAGTGAGTCTCTATAGACGAGCTGAAGGCCCAGATTGCCCAGTGAGTCTCTATAGACGAGTTGAAGGCCCAGATTGCCCAGTGAGTCTCTATAGACGAGCTGAAGTCTCAGATGGCCCAGTGAGTCTCTATAGACGCGCTGAAAGCCCAGGGGCCCAGTCTGTGTCCTCTATACATACATCTGTCGGCAAAACCGACTGATATTTTTTAACATGTTTTTTTATGGACATTGGTGTTTAAATTTTAGCAGTTGGGTTCTATGGGAGTGTATGGGTCGTTTTGAACCTCAGCCAGCCTTCCTATGATTTTAGACGAACCTACGACCAATATTTCATAGTCAGTGAAAATATTTCATACTATTCCACATTATTCACCTCTCTGAGCACTTCTCACACTTTCCTCTATACGTATAGGTCTTCTAAAAGTCAAGCGTAATTTCTCGCTAAATACAACACCAATAAACACCCGATAGGAAGAAAAAGATATCTAACGTCTTACTGTCGTATGAACATCGTCATAATATCAATGCCATCAATGCGACGAAGAAGTCAGTCTTTGCTGCCAGCAGATACAATTACAATTTCCCAAACGGAAATGAAATGAAGAAAACAATCCGATTCAATTCGAAATTCAATAGGAAAAATGTTACGTTTATTGACTTGCAAACATTGGCACCTTTACCATCAACTCGCCCCCTCTCTACCAACCGACAACATCGTAGCAGATATAAGATGGTGAGGGATGCGGATTAAGATGATGCTGTCGTTTGTTTCTCTGTTTGTTTTTGTGAATTTTCCTTTCCTTTGCAGTCATATTTGAGTTCTTTGCATTCCGCATATGAATTACCTTTCTTCTTTTGTTTGTTTTCACCAGCCTGCCTTTGAAGTAAGAGACGATGACGATATTGGAAAGTGAAACAATTTCTTGGATTCACATGACGTCTTTCAATTTGCCTTTGTCTTTCTTTGTTTGTATGTCAAAGTAATAATATGCGAATATGAACACACAAAACTGTTTCTCTTCCGAATAATAAGAAATTGGAAAATAATTTGCTCACCGAAATGACGGAGATCTTCCCACAGAGGATTTGGATTTTCTAAAATCTAGAGATCTTCTCACAACATATCAAAATGTTTTCTCACAGAAGATCTGGAAATCTTCTCAGAGAAAATCTGGGTATTTTCTCACAGAAGATCTGGTAATTTTTTCACAGAAGATCTGGAGATTTTCTTAAAGAAGATCTTCTCACAGAAGACCTTGATATCTTCTTGTAAAAGATCTGGAGATCTTCTCACAGTAGACTTTGAGATCTTCTTTCAGAAGATATGGAGATCTTCTCAAAGAAGATCTGGAGATTTTCTCATAGAAAACATAGGAAACTCTTCACTGAAGATCTAGAGATCTTCTCGCAGAAGACCTAAATATCTTTTCACAAAAGATCTCATAGAAAGACTAAAGATTTTGTCACAGAAGATCTGGAGATCTTGTCACTGAGGATCTTTAGATCTTCTCACAGAAGACCTGGATATTAGCAATACAATATCTGGATATCTTCTCACAGAAGAACTTGATATATTCTTTCAGAGGATCTAGAGATCTTCTCCAAAAAGATCTAGAGATCTTCTCCAAGAAGATATAGAGATATTTTCCAAGAAGATATAGAGATCGGATATCTCCTCACAGAAGATCTGCAGATCTCCTCCCAGAATATTTGCAAATCTTCTCATAGAAGATCTGGAGATCTTCTCCAAGAAGATCTGGAGATTTTCTCCAAGAAGATCTGGAGATCTTCTCATAGAAGATCTGGAGATCTTCTCATAGAAGATCTGGAGATCTTCTCATAGAAGATCTGGAGATCTTCTCATAGAAGATCTGGAGATCTTCTCATAGAAGAACTGGAGATCTTCTCATAGAAGATCTGGAGATCTTCTCATAGAAGATCTGGAGATCTTCTCCCAGAATATCTAGAAGATGTGGAGATCTTCCCATAGAAGATCTGGACATCAACTGGACATTTTTTAGCAAAAGATCTACAGATCTTCTCATAGAAAGACTGGAGATTTTGTCTCAGAAGACCTGGAGATCTTGTGACTGAGGATCTTTAGATCTTCTCACAGAAGATCTGGATATTAGCTTACACAATATCTGGATATCTTCTCACAGAAGACTTTGATATCTTCTTTCAGAAGATCTAGAGATCTTCTCCAAGAAGATATAGAGATCTTCTCCAAGAAGATCAAGAGATCGGATATCTCCTCACTGAAGATCTGGAGATCTCCTCCCAGAATATTTGTAGATCTTCTCATAGAAGGTCTGAAGATCCTCTCATAGAAGGTCTGAAGATCTTCTTATAGAAGATATGGAGATGTTCTCATAGAAAATCTGGAGATCTTCTCATAGAAGATCTGGTGTTGTCATAGAAGACCTGGCGATTTTCTCACAGAGAGTCATGAGATCTTCCCATAGAAATCCTGAAAATCTTCCCATAGAAAATATGAAGATTTTCCCATAGAAGATCTGGAGATTTGCTCATAGAAGATCATAGATTCACAAAAGATCTGCAGTTCTTCTCATAGAAGAACTGGACATCTTCTCCCGAACATGTTACGTCATTTCACAGAAGATCTTGTGATTTTCTTAGAGAAAATCTGGAGATCTTTTCATTCAAGTACTATGTATCCCCGCAACGACGGTCTGTAAATATTTATCCTAAGATTTGTAGATATTCTCACAGAAGATGTGTAGATCTTCTGGTTATCTTCCCATAGAAGATCTGATGATCTCACAAAAGATCTGTAGTTGTTCTCATTGATGTTAGGTCTTTTCATAGAAGATCTCGTGATTTTCCTAGAGAAAATCTGGAGATATTTTCATTTAAGATCTACATATCCTCCCACTGACGGTCTGTAAATATTTATCCTTAGATTTGTAGATATTCTCACAGAAGTTGTATAGATTTTGTTAATTTTTCCAGAGATTCCCTCAGATCCTCTCAATCCACCCAATATCACATCTCTCCACAAAATCGCACACACTCTATTCCTGTTGGTGTTGGGAAAGAATTTCTGCAACTTTTGATTCCCAACTTTTAACTTCAAGAATGTCAACAACGTGCCGCATGAGTGTGGTATGATGGTGTGTGTTTTTCCCTCAACACCCCGAATGTAACTTTTTATTACGCTGTTGTTTTTATTTTTCGTTTTTCTACACTTTTTGTGTCATTGCCTGTTATTATTTAGCTGATAGTACCCGAAAAGTTGTCTGAATTGTATCGGTTTTTTATCTGCCATCCGTCATGGTGTTGCACCTCACCTGTGCTACTTTAGTGCGCGATATGATGGCATTACACATACAGACACGCCATAGCAAATGTCAATAACAGCTAGGTGAAACGAGAAATTCCATCACACACCCACACACATGCACACACACACAAATTTAAGCATTGATAGAAAGACATCCCATAGCCATTGAATGACATACATCCCATAGCCATACGCAAGCGACATCGGTGCCATTATATTTGTCCGGATGCAAAATTTCCATTTGATTCTACCTCTGCTGTTGCTACTTTTGGTGTTGCATGCATCGAATCGGAGGTTAGTTGGGAAAGTTGTGGGGGTGTACTAAAAAATCATAGAAAGAAGAGGAAGTGAAATGACATAATAAAAAAATAATTTGGGAAAATTTAGAGCCCATTTGGAGTTTTGTTATTCTGACATAATATTATTGCCTGTATTTGGAACCTTCCACCCTCCAGAGATACAAATACAAATTTTTAGCTAAAACGGTTGAAAAATGTGGGCAAGACCCTCAAGACCAAGATTTTGATCTGTTAAACGAATTTAACTTGGAATTTCAGAAAATTTAGAACCCATTTGGAGTTTTGTTTTTCTGACATAATATTATTGCCTGTATTTGAAATTTTCCACCCTCCAGAGATACAAATACAAATTCTAAGCTAAATCGGTTAAAAAATGTGGCAAGAAATGGTAAAATCTGCAGGTGCCTTAATTTGGGAGCTACTCCGAAGCATTGTCCTATATTGAAACTATTCTGAGAAAAGGCTTTCTAAACCCTTAGAAACCAAGATGCAAAATCAATTTAAAAATATGGCCAATACCCCAAAATGCTGAAATTAAGGAATATCTTCGTATGAAGTTTGCACCAAAATGTGAGCCTACATATATTGATAACTTTTTGCAAAGTTGATTTATTCTTACTAAAAAAAAAAAAACAAAAATTTGACAAAAATAGTATCAACAAGCCAAAAAGTATGGGTCTGATTTGCCGAAAAATGTATACCTCCGGCCTATGTGCGCTTATAAAAATATATTTGGGCATGCGTTATAATTATTCAAAATGTTGACCCTTTATGGCGGATGAAGCGAAGGAGTGGGTCAATATTCTCCATTTCGCATCTGAAGTCTGATATAAACATTGCGACGAGATATGTAAAAATATTGAACTTTCGTGGGACAGCTACCAGAAAGAGTGGGCCGATATATCCAATATTTACATCAGGTCTTTTGTTGATATAAATATTGAGACACACAGTGTTTGAAAAATCGCTGACTTTTCTGTATTCAAAAATTTGACCACTAGTAGGGAAAATAAAAAAAAATCAAAATGTTGACCTCTAGTGGGAATTGGACCTATAAATTCAATATTCACATCAGATCTTTGGTTGGAAAAAGTGTTGTGATAAGCAAAGTTCGAAACAAGTAAAAAAACATTAAGTTCGGCCGAAAAAATGTGTCAAAAATCGTCAAAATACCGAATATTGGGAGGTACCGTTATATGGGGGCTATACCAAATCCTGGACCCATACATGCAATGTTTCGCTACCGGAGCTGGAACCCATTATGACCTACAAATACTAATTTTTAGACAAATCAGTGAAAAAATGTGGCAAAAATAATCAAAATACCGAGTATCGGGAGGTACCTTTATATGGGGGCTATACCAAAACGTGGACCTATACATGCAATGTTGTGCCACACGTACAGCGACCCGTTATGACCTACAAATACCAATTTTCAGACAAATCCGTGAAAAAATGTGGCATAAATCATCAAAATACCAAATATCAGGAGGTACCGTTATATGGGGACTATACTAGAACGTGGACCGATATATCTCATTTTCAATACCAACCATCCTAGATACAATATAAATTGCTCTGCTAAATTTTGGCGCTCTACGTCAAATAATGTGGGCTGTATCGTGATTTCAACAGACAGACGGACAGACGGACATCGTTAAATCGACTTAGAATTTTATGCTGATTATGAATATATATACTTTATGGGGTCTACGACAAATATTTAAGGACGTTACAAACGGAATGACAAAGTTAATATACCCTCCTTTCCAAGGTGGAGGGTATAAAAATTGTTGATTTATTTAGCTTTTTTTGTGGAATATATTTCTTCAAAGTTTTAACCCCCTTGTGAGAGAGGTACCAAAAGATGTGGACCGAAATATGCCATATTTTATATGAAAGGCATTTTGGAATGTGTGGAATTTGGAGGGAATCGTATGCTTTTTTCACATTTTATGTGATATATAATTATTCAAAATTTTACCCGTTGTGGAGGACGTACCAGAAGGAGTGAACCGATATACTCCATCTTCGCACCAGATCTTGTGTTAGTAGAAATACAAGGATGTGCCAATATTTAAAAGTATCGGATATTCATATCGCTTTTTAAAGAGCAATTTGGTTATTCAAAATTTGACCCGTTATGGCGGAGGTACCGAAAGGAGTGGAGCGATGTATCCTACCTTCATACCATATCTTGTGTTGATAAAAATATCGAAACGTGCGATATTCAAAGACAATCGGGCACTTATTATTATAAAAAATTGTGACCTTCTCTACGGCGAGGAGTGGGCCTATATTGTCTATTTTCCCACTTGACCTAGCACTAATACCAATATTGGGATTTACAAAGTTTCTTGGTAGCAGAAGGAGTGAACCGAAGTTGCCCATCTTCGAACTCGGTCTAAGTTTGACAATAATATTACGAAGTACCAAATTTGGATCAAATCGAACGCTTCTCGAGCGTTATCGTGCGCACCAACCATACGGACAGAAAGACCGACGGACACCCCCCTAAATTGATTCCAAATGTTTTGAAACGGATTTGGTTCAAAGATACCTAAGTTCTAAAACCCTTATTTCATTGAGGCATGTTTTGGCCGTATCAAATTATATATAGCCTCTTTAGTCATATGGCTAAAGTTATAAAAAATATGTCTAAAATTTAATAAAAAATGGAAATTTTAGTAAACCCTTATATGGGGGGAGGTTATACCAAAATGTGGGCTGACTTTACCCATATTTTGTACAAATGATTCTACTGGTAACCTATAGGTCTGTATCTAATTTTAATTTTGCGATGTGGAGAGCAAAATATTTGACTCTAATCAAGTTTGGCCTGGGAATCCAAATCCCTCTTGGGATTTTGATCTGTTAAAAGAATTTCACTTGGAATTTCACACTACATTTTTGGAGTACACAACAAATATGCCCAATTATAGTTGATATTATAACATTTCCAAAATGCTACAATATGTGTTATTATCTTCCCCTGGGTCCAGGGATAAGAATCAACCCTAATTCTGCTCAGTACATTGATATTATATTTTCAGTATGAACATCATTACCAAAGCTACAATATGTGTCTGGACCCAAACATATGGGCCTTTGAACTCGGACAATCCGATTCTATACAGGACACCGAACGAAGTTTTTTTCGAAATTTGCTGCATTTGGTATAATAATTTGGCAAAGAAACCGCGGATTCCAAAAATGGAGGCTTTTTCAAATTTTTAAAAAAAATCTGTGTCCAAAAAATCAATAATTTTGATATAACACCCTAAATCGGTTAAAAAATGTGGGCAAGACCCATCATGTGACTATTTATTGGATAGGTATTAGCTTTCAAGTGATATATATTTTTTATACATATTTATGCTATGTCTTGAACCCGGACTTTCGAAACAAATATCTGGGCATAAGGCATCTTCTCCCGAGAAAAAAATAAAACAAGTAAGCAAAGGCTATAGTCGTGCGGGTAGTCCCCATGTCATGCCCTACAACATTACAATATTTTAGAAGCCCCTTTATAAACAAATCCATTGTGGAAGATTTCGCTTTTAAAATTATATCATGGAGTACTGCCCAGAAATCATTTTGACCAGGCACATTTGCCCAATATTTACGCAAATTGCCCAATATTTAGTTGTTGTGGTCTATTTTACAGCTAAATATAATCGAATGATCATCCAAAATGCTTGACTTCTTCGATGTTCTTAACTCTCTTCTCAGGCAAAATTCCGTGTCGATTGGTTTCAATTGTGTGATCAGGCAATTTTTTCTGTTTTTGGTTCATTTGAACCCCTAAATATTTTACGATCATCTCCAAATGCAAGAGCCCTCTGTATCTCCAAATTTGGACACATCTATATGATTTGCTTGTCTACCATATTTGGCTGTAATCGTCAAAGAAATCAGCATAAAAAAGCCAGAAGTTCGCTTTTTTTCTATTTTGGATTTCGCCTGTAAGTTATTTTCAGCATTTCGTTAAAATAGGAATGCTGGTATTTTTGGAACACAAAAATAGTGGTTCATTCTACCCGCTGTCCTAAAGTCTAACTTCATGAGAGATTTCGTGTCCTTTGGTTTATATTTGTGACCTTCATAACAGCTTCAAAATCAGGAACATTTTTAGTTGTTGGTCCATTTTAACCCCTAAATATATTGCGGACATCTTGAAAAACAATAGGCCTAGCCCTTCTGAGCCTAACCCTACCTTTATGAAAATTTTCGCGAGGATCGGACGATAATTGCAATCTGTATATAATAACCTCAGCCTGTGTTGTAAGGTGAAAAAATATTACAAAATGTACACTTCAGTATTATAAGTCAAATTGAAAAAATCGCCATTTTTATGCGGTTTTTTTAGATTTTATACTTCTATGCCAAGAGGGCATTCTGAATTGACAAAATTTGTCAAAATCGGTCCAGCCATTCTTGAGATATAAGCATTCTAACTAACATGCCTTTTCTTTGTATACAGGGTTGCCCAAATTCGACGAACCCATCTGGCAACGCCATAACTTTTGACAGAGATGTCAGATCGCTTAATGACATACCGCGTTTGAAGCGTCAGTCCAAGCAGATTTTTACCATGAACGAATACACGCCAGGCGAGTGCTCTGAAATAGTTGAAATTTACATTCAACAAAAGAAGTCAATTGTGAAAACTCAACGTGCTTTTAAAACGTTAAAAAATGTGAGAAGTGCGCCTTCTAAGAACACCATTAAGCGTTTATACGAAAAATTTTCGACTGGTAAGGCTCTTTCTAATCCGAAGAGGCCATATAAAAGTCGACCAAGGCGATCGGCCGAGAATATCGCTGCCGTACGAGCCAGTGTTGAGAGGTCCCCAAGAACATCCCAAAAACGCCGTTCTCAGCAGTTGGGCATGGCTCGGTCCACTTTACAACGGATTATTCGCATTGATTTGCATTTGTTCCCGTACAAAATTCAATTGACGCAAAGAATGTTGCCTGCGGACAAGCCTCATCGATTGGAATCGGCCCCAAAAAAACATGGGTCCGTCGAATATGGGCAACCCTGTATACACATTTTATATATTTCGATATATATATCCGATATATTTAGTATCGGCATCTACGTAACGGTCAGAATTGAGCTTTTCGTCAATTTGTGATTTCGCGCGGGATTAAAAATATTCGCGGTTTAATGGAAAACTTGAATTTTGTTTAATACAAATGTCATACTCGTTTTCACCCACTAAATATTACCCGATGACTACCCAAATTGGAAGGCTTCTGTCCAGCCCTAAGCTCTAGTCCCGTGCTAACTTCGGCGTCTATTGGTCCATAATTGCGATCAGTAGAGCAACTGCAAAATCTGGAAATGTTTCAGTTTTTGGTCCGTTTCAAATATTATGCGATCATCTCCAAAAAAATAGGCTTCTATTCTAACCATAACCCCACCTTCGTGCAAAATTTCATTGAAGATCGGACCATAATTGCAAATTGCATGGACAGACGGACATACATAGCTAGATCGACTCAGCTCGGCGAGCTAAGAAGACCCATATATACTTTCCTATGTGGGAAATATTTCGAAGTGTTATATAATTTTTGGCCCAATCAAACACATAATATCCCCAACACATAGTGTTGTAGGGTATAAAACAAGAATTTTTACTAAATTTTAGTTGTTCCTAAGCAGTCTAGAAATATATCTATCAAATCCATGTAAGTAAAATATATGTAAGTATATTTGGGTATATCTTCCTTAAGCCAAATATAACTCCCAATTCATCCATCCAAAACATCGGTTTCCTTCTTTCAAATACTGCCATAACTCATCTCGTAATGAGTCCCCCCTTTTTTGTGACAAAAAAAACCTGAACGTTAACAGTGACAAAAGACAAATTCTCTTTCACTCTGTTTATTTTATTCTTTTGCATTTGTGTCATGTGTGATTCGTGTGGAGAATATCAAAACTGTCATGGTGCACTTACATACCCATACATACCTATATCTATCTACCTCATCATGCAACAATAGCAACAACGACATTCCATAGAAAGCAGCATGAAAAGTGATATCTGCAACAACATCAGACTCAGCTATGCTCTGATGATGTTGCGATGCAACTCTGCAACATCTTTAGATTTCCTTCCCTATGTGGACTATATCTCCCCCTTTTACCGCCACTTTATCTATGTGGCTACCTTTTTTATTGCATACCCCCATTCCATCATTGCTTCAATGCATTTTTCGACAAACGACACTTAAAATTGTACTTGAAATCCATTAGTGCTCAATTTTTTTTTCTGTTTCCAAATAAATGTACTCCTCATCCATATTTCAATATTCATGTTGCCGTAAATATTTTAAAAACTTTTAAATTTATTCATTCAAAGGCATTTTCTTGTTTCAGAATATACATTATTCAAACTGCACACACACACACCCAGACAATGAATGAAATGGAACGGTTGTTGTAAAGCTTTATTGTGTGCAGTGTGTGATTTTGATTTGATTTTATCGTGGATAAAGAAAAGGATACTCGTCTCTGTTGGCAAAGGATATTTTACAGCCATTATCAATGACTCAATTCTGTGTATGTGTGAAATGAAATGTCTGTGTATGTGTGATTATTGTTTGAATAATGGATGCATTTCAAAATAGCCATGAAAGTCTGCCTGAGATCTACAAAAAAAAAAAAAAAAAAAAAAAAATGACAGCAAGGAAAAGTCAAAAGTCGGGCGGTATAGACTATATGATACCTTACACCACTATGCATATTCTGTAGAACTCCCGTAACAAAATAATTTATTTCAAGTAGATCATACCACCTATCAACATTTAGCTTTAGAGCAGGTATAGTATGCTATAGAGGGCATGATATTACTTGGAGAAGTATTATATATTAAAAAACAAGTAAGCAAAGGCTATAGTCGTGCGGGGCCGACTATATGATACCCTATAACACTACAATATATTAAGGTCCCCTTATATCCAAATCCATTTTGGAAGATTTCGTTTTTAAAATAATAATGTCAAAGAGCCCCGCCCAGAGGTTACCCTTAGTTTTTTGGCCCGGAGAATTTGGCAAAAATTGTGACAGTTGTGGTCTATTTTACAGCTAAATGTAATCCAATGGTCATCCAAAATGCTAGACTTCTTCCCTGTCCTTATCTCTCTTCCGATGCGAAATTCCGTGTCGATTAGTTTCAATTGTGGCCAATAGAGCGACCACAAAATTAGAAAAAATTAAATTTTTTTAGTCCATTTGCACCTCTAAATGTACATCTTAAGAACAATAGGCTTTAATTCTGACCATACCCCTACCCCCATGCCAAATTTCGTGAGGATCGGACGATAATTACGACATGCATATAATACCCTCAAAACGTAGTGTTGAAGGGTGTAAATATTTAGAAAATTTAAAATTCAAAATTGTAAGTCAAATTGAAAAAATCGCATGCGATAAAAAATATGACAAGAATTGAAAAAAATGGAACAAAAAATATTCACTTTTTTATTGGTATATTTTTCCGCGATTTTCTTAGATTTTCTGATCTTCTGGCAAAAGGCCATTCCGAGTTGATAGGAATTGTGAAAATCGGCCCAGCGTTCTTGATTTATATGCAGAATAAATAAGATCAATTCTTTTACATATACATTGTACCTATTTTGCTATGTATCCGATTTCTTGGCTATTAGCATCACTGTAATGGTCAGAAGTGATCTTTTAATGTATTTGCGATTTGGAAATTTTCCTATTTTCTTACATAAAAGTTGGGGTCTATTTTACCCGCTAATTATTGTCCGATGGCCGCCCAAATAGGTAGGTTTCTCCCCACTCCTAAACACTAACTCCATATAAATTTCGATTGGTTCATAATTGTGACCTATAGATCAACTGCAAAATCAGGAAATTTGTCTGTTTTTGGTCTAGTTCAACCCCTAAATATCGTGCGATCATCTCCAAAAACAATAGGGTTCTATTCTGACAATAACCCACCTCCATTTTCAATTTCGTGAGGATCGGTTCATAATTGCGACCTGTAGAGTGATTACAAATTAACATGGACAGACGGACGGACGGACATACATAGCTAGATCGACTCAGCTCGGCGAGATAGGAAGATCCATATATACTTTCCTATGTGGGAAATCAATATTTCGAGGTGTTACATAATTTTTGGCCCAATCAAACTTATAATACCCCCAATACTTATTGTTGTAGGGTATAAATATTTATCGGGGCCGAGAAAACGTACGACCCGAAATTCAATCCGTTTTGGCTGATATTGGCCGTTAATTGCAGAATAAACTTGAAATCGGATTAAGGATATATATGTGAGGGACTTAAACACCAAATCAGATGAAACATATATATGGGAGCTATAGCTATATCTGAATCAATTTTCTCCAAATTTTATTTACTTGCTTCTAGACTGAATTTGGTCGGATGTAGCAAAATTTAGGACTTTTTGACAGATATTGGCCACTTAGTGCACAATTAAACTGAAATTGGTTGAAGATATATATGGGACCTATATCCAAATATGAACCGATCTTGAAAACATTTAGTAGAGGTATCTCCGAGCTCTATAAGATATCTGGTACCAAACATCATTGTTGTCGAATGCATTTTACAAATCTGAGGGGCTTGAACGCGGAAGCAGAAGAACAATGAGATGAAAAACTGCAATCAACTTCAGACTGCTGTCATTTGTAAGCCACTCGTCCAAATGCTGTTAAAATTATTGCAGTGACAGCTCATTATATTATTTACAAACGTACAAAAGCATTTTGGTGAGAATTTCCCTGAAAAAAAAATATTCGTGATGGAATTCAAGCGTGATAGTGTGATTTCCCTATATTTGGCTGGAAAACCACATGTGGCTATCGTTAGAGCACTCCAGCATTTAAATGAGAATAAATCTTTTGTGTCTCGTACCATCGCTCGTTACCGTGATATTGGTAGCGTAGCCCGACGTCAAGCAAGTGGACGGAAGAAAACAGCAAATTCATCAGCAGAAATGGTTCGAAAAGTAAAGAAGCGACTTGATCGAAACTCGCGTCGCAGTGACCGAACAATAGCTCGTGAGCTTAACCTATCGCAATATTCCATTCGGCAAATATTGAAAAAATGAGCTCGGGGTAAATCTATTGAAATTCCAAAAAGTGCAAGAACTTACACCGCAACAAAAAGAAAATGGACTCAAAAGAGCTAAGGAGTTGCTTCGCTTGGCCGAAAGTGGTGAACTGCCGAATTTGGTTTTCTCCGATGAGAAAATATTCGTTGTCCAGCAGTTTGTAAACAAACAACAGCTGAAAATGTGCACCTTCGGTTGGCCACCAGAACTCAAGCGCCGACCATGGTGATGGTGTGGGCCGCCATAACAGCCGATGGTCGTTTCGGCTTGTATTAATCGGCATCAGAATTAATGCCGTATATTATCGCGAAAATATTCTGGAAGGTGTATTAAAGCCTTGGGCCCACAAACATTTTGGCTGCAGACCATGGACAATCCAACAGGATTCAGCACGTGCCATCCAAAAATGGTTACAAAATGAGGTTCCTCGCTTCTTTTCCAGCGCCCAATGGCCACCAAAATCACCGGATACCAATCCGTTGGACTATTGTGTCTGGAGTATTTTGGAAAGCAAGGTTGGCACTAAAAAATACCAAAATGTCGATCACCTCAAGCAAGCACTTCGGGAATGGGCCAAAATACCACAGAGCAACAATCGGGCAGCGTGTGATGATTTCATTGGCCTTTGAAGGCCATAATTCGTGCCAAAGATGACCAATGACCAAATCTTAACTTATTCTAAAATTTGATGCTATTTCCGACATTTCTTGCTTTCATTCAATAAAATTAAAAAAAATGTAAAAATTATGGCGTTTGACTTGCAGTTGCAGTTTTTTATCTCACCTTGTACTGGTTTATAATATAATTGCTGTCGTAATTGCCAAAATTCAGTCCATTTGGGCTGATATTAGCACAATATTTGGTGCACAATAAACCTGATTCTTCTTCTTCTTCTTCTTCTTCTATATCTATAAAAGAGGAAAATGTTTGTACGTTTGTTTGTTTGTTTGTTTGTTTGTTTGTAATTTATGGACTCGAAAACTGCTGAATAGATTTTTCTGAAAATTTCCATATATACTGCAACATCGCCTGAAAGTAACATAGGCTATATAAATTTTTGAATTTCCACTTGGAACTGGAGATATAGCATCAGAATCGGAGGTACCTCCCAAAAATTTAGATTTTATATGCACATATCTATTGATCGGTTAAAGATACAGTCTCCAAATTTGGAATGTGTAACGGAATTTGGAACAAAAATAAGTTTGCTAAATTATATTGTAATCGGTTCAGATTTGGATATAGCTCCCATATATATTTTCGACCGATTTCGTTCATTTGATGCCTCAAACACAATATGAATGTTCGATTCCAATGAAATTTGGAATATGTGACGGGATTTGATCCGAAAATAAATTTGTCAAATTATATTGAAATCGGTTCAGATTTGGATATAGCTCCCATATATATTTTCGGCCGATTTCAAGCATTTGATGCACCAAACACGCTATGTATCCCCAATTTCAATGAAATTTGAAACGTGTGATAGATTTTATCTAAAAAAATTTATTTCCCAAATTATATTGAAATCGGTTCAGATTTGGATATAGCTCCCATATACATTTTCGGCCGATTTCATGTGATTGGTGGACCAAACAAGATATGTATGTCCAAATTTAATGAAATTTAAAATAAGTAACGGAATCGGGAGCAAAAATGAATTTTTCAAATTATATTGAAATCGGTTCAGATTTGGATATAGCTCCCATATATATTTTCGACCGATTTCATGTATTTTATGCACCATACACGATATGTATCTCTAATTTCAATGAAATTTGAAATGTGTAGCGGAAATTAAAACAAATATACATTTGTCAAATTATATTAAAATCGGTTCAGATTTGGATATAGCTCTCATATATATTTTCGACCGATTTATGCACCATACACGATATGTATGTTCGATTCCAAAGAAATTTGGAATATGTAACGGGATTTTGATTAGAAAATAAATTAGTCGAATTATATTAAAATCGGTTCAGATTTGGATATAGCTCCCATATATATTATCCGCCGATTTCACATATTTGATGCACAAAACACGATACGTATTTCCGATTCTAACGGAATTCGGCATGAGTGGCTAAATTTGGTACAAAAATAAATTTGACAAATTATATTCAAATACGCTCAGATGTGATTATAGCTCCATATATATACTCAGCCGATTTCACATATTTGATGCACCCAAAGCGAGAGAGACAAAATCTGGCACCAGCAAAAATTGCCAAATTATATTGAAATCAGTTGAGGTTTGGATATAGCTAACATATATATTTCGGCCGATTTCATACATATTATGCACCAAACACGATATATATGACCGATTCCAATGAAATTCAGAATGTGTGGCGGAATTTTGTTATAATAATAAATGTGATAAATTAATTGGAAATTAGTTAAGATTTGGATATAGCTCCCATATATATATTCTCGGCCGATTTCACATATTTGACGCACCAATTTCAATTAAATATGAAAGGTGTAGCGGAGTTTGGTGTAAAAGTAATTTTTTTTAAATTATATTTAAATCGGATCAGATTGGGATATGATTTTAATAAGAACTATTGACCCACAACGCCTTAGGCTAACACTAAAAAACAACACAACAATTTATTTGAAATACGCTTATTACGGCGAAGTATGTTGCTATCTCGAATTCACTAATATAGAATAGAAATGCCACTCTACTTAAAAAAAATTGCAGTTTCCTGCACGCTTGGTATTTGCTATGAAATAAATAAATCCAAAGGACAAACCCTTCGTGTATGCATGTCATGTTACTGCTTTTGTAATGATTTTGTTTATTAACGCATTAAATTAGTGCAATATTTTTTTTAATTTTTAAATTTGTTTTTCTTTATCCAACATATATTCGTAAATAAAATTTTGAATGCATATAAAATCAAAAGGGGTAGCGAAGCGCACCGGGTTCAGCTAGTATCGAATAAAGATGTATGTGGGAGCTATATCCTAATCTGAACCGATTTCGATAAAATTTGACAGAGGTATTTTCGAGCAGTATCTGATGTCCGGTACCAAATATCATTCTTTTGGTGTGCATATTACGCATGTGAAGGACTTAAAACCCCAAATCGGGTGAAACATATATATGAGAGCAATAGCTATATCTGAACCGATTTTCTCCAAATTCCATTAACTTGCTTCTAGACTGAATTGGGTGGGATGTACCAAAATACAGGTTATTTGAACTTATATTAGCCATTTGGTGTACATTTAACCCGAAATCGGTTGAAAATATGTGGGAGCTACATCTAAATCGACGAACGTTGGTCGCGTAATGGACAACAATGTCTTCGGCTGTATGCAGTTTACCGCATAAGGTGAATAGTTGGCAATGACTTGGTAAGGCCGGTCACATATAGTGTTCGATATGAGCAACAATGAGGCAGGCTTGCTACTGCAGCGGTTTTGCCCAATTGCATTTAGTGGTATTTTGAAACATTTTCTGTCCTCCAACTAATAAAATCGTTAGCTGGGAATGCCTTTTTCAAAATTAGCTTCCATTAAGTTGAATTTTAATTCATTTACATTCGCTGTGGCAAAGGGGTCTCAACACTCAGTTCGCCAGGAGCGTCGGCTCGCTGTTCCAAAGGAGCTTTGGCTCGCTGTTCCGTATTATAGTCCAACATTAGTAGTGCAGTAGAGGTAGTTATAAAGTTAGAATAGTTACCTAGCCATTGTAGACGACCCGAATACCGAATACCCATATTGAGTCATCCATCTCCGAAGGTCTGTATATTGGGCCCCGGGCATATCTACAGTGATCTCCCGAATCCGAATGATTTCCCGTCTATCTCCCTACACATCGACTGCCGAACCTACAATCAGTGAGCTGCCAAACCCCAACGAGTCTCAATCCGGTTACGAAGACCTGGTGAACTGCTGAAGATTATTACCACAAGTCTCCAATCCGCCTGCAAAGGCCTGGGCGAGGTACCAGAAAAAATGATCCGATCTCTAACATATTTACAACAGATCGAGTGTTGATAGAAATGTTGAAATGTGTCAAGTCTGAATGGAATCGAGTGTTAATTTCGCTTGTTATGAGCTTAATGGATATTCGAAATTTTCACCCTTTGTGGGGGAGATACCAGAAGAAGTGGACCGATATGTTCCATCTTCACACAAGACCTTGGGTTAATTGTGATGTGTGTAATTTGAAGACAATCGGACTCGTAAACCACATTTTATAAGAGCTATAAATGTTCAAATCCAAATGTCCTGAAACGGATTTGGCCCAAAGAGACCTAGAGTCTAAACCAGTTATTTCAATGAGGCACGTTTTGGCCGTATCAAATGATATATACCCTCTCACGCTGATCCAGAATATATATACTTTGTAGGGTCTAGCATGAGTATTTTGAGGGCTTACAAACGGAAGGTCGAAATTAAAAGCCTTATAGGTTTCTTTATGCAGAATACCTTTATGAGGTTCCCTATTGGAAAAAGTACTTTTAGCCATTTCTTTTAGGCGGAAGGCTTTTAGACATCTTACGTTGATAGACCGAAGATCTGTTAGAGGTCATGAATACATACACACAAGGCAGTCTTTTGAGAGAAGGTCCTTTGAAGTTTGCTAGAAACAGGAGGCATTTCAAAACCATATATGCAACTGTTCTCAAGACATATAAAGTATTCTACAAATCATAATTAAGAGGTATAGCCCCTCCTCATTGGCTTCCTGTAGATTTCCAAAATTCCAAATCAAATTCAAATTTTATGATTTAAACCAAATTGTTATCTTCACCCTCAAACCAAACGCTTGGCATTGCTTTACTGTTGACCTTTTCAGCTTAAAATGCGATAAGGACATAACAATGTTGAGTACAAAAACAAAAGTTCATTCCATAGTCATGGTGTCACAACATGGCTGTCAAACTGTTAAGAAAGTGTACACACAGACACACACACACACACAACTCCCACCAGAAACATAAAATGTCCATTAAATGGTCGAAAGAAGATAACGTGCATAATGCACATGCATACACACTGTAGCACACACCAACATTTGCACAACCACATCCACACCTACACCCACACACAAAGAGTGGTCTGGCCAATTTTCGTGTTTGGTTATAATGCACTTGCCCTTAATAGAAAATGGCTGGCAAAATTTGGTTTGGTGCACAGTCAAAGGTAAATCGGACGAAGTTATATATGGGAGCTATATCCAAATCTGAACCGATCTCGATAAAATTTAGCAAAGATATTTCTGAGCTTCATTTCATATACTTCCCCAAATATTGGTTGTATGTGCAAAATTCCATACTATTTGGGCTGATATTACACGTTTGGTGCACAATAAGAGGCAAATCGGACGAAAATATATATGGGAGCTATATCTAAATTTTTGCCGATTATCTCCAATTTCAATAGGGTTCGTCCTTGGGTCAAACAAATGTTTTTTTTTGAAAATTTCATGTCAATCGGATAATAAATGCAACCCGCATTTTGTTCACAAAAATACATGGACACACGGACTGACATGCATAAATCAACTCAGAAAGTGATTCTATGCAGATCATTAAAAGCAACTATGGGTCTATCTCGTTTCCTTTTGCCTGTTACAAACAAATGTACAAAGACATAATACCCTGACCACCTTGTGGTGTAGGGTATAAAAAGGTCGGAAATAGCATCAAATTTTAGAATTTATTTAGCTTTGCACGATTTATGGCCTTCAAATGGCCAATGAAACCGGCACATGCTGCCCGAAAGTTGATCTGTGGTATTTTGGCCCATTCCCGGCGAAGCGCTTGCTTGAGGTGAACGTCACTTTGGTACTTTTTAGTGCCAAGCTTGTTTTCCAAAATACTCCAGACACAATAGTCCAACGGATTAGTATCCAGAGATTTTGGTGGCCATTGTGCGCTGGAAATGAAGTGAGAAACCTAATTTTGTAACCATTCTTGGATGGCACGTGCTGAGTGCTGATTCCTGTTGGAATGTTCAAGGTCTGCGGCCAAAATGTTTGCGTGTCCAAGGCTTTAATACACCCTCCAGAATATTTACGCGATAATATTCCTCATTTTTTCTTGTGACACGGTCTATTAATACGAGCGAGGAGCGACAATCGGCTGTTATGGCGGCCCACACCATCACCATGGCCGGCGCTGGAGTTCTGGTGGCCAACCGAAGGTGCCCATTTTCAGCTGACCTCTTTGGTAAGTAAACACAACAATTTTGTTTGCTTACAAACTGCTAAGCAACGAATGTTTTCCTATCGGAGAAAACCAAATTCGACAGTTCACCACTTTCTACCAAGCGAAGAAACTCTTTTGAGTCTATTTATACCCTACACCACAAGGTGGTCAGGGTATTATGTCTTTGTGCATTTGTTTGTAACAGGCAAAAGGAAACGAGATAGACCCATAGTTCCTTTTGATGATCTGCATAGAATCACATACTGAGTCGATTTATGCATGTCCGTCCGTCCGTCCGTTTGTCCGTCCATGTATTTTTGTAAACAAAGTACAGTTCGCATTTATTGACCTATCCAGATGAAATTTTGCACAATTCATTTGTTTGGCCCAAGGACGAACCCTATTGAAATTGGAGATAATCGGTCAAAATTTAGATATAGCTCCCATATATAGAACAGTGTGGCTTGTTTGTTCGGGATACCGTAGTATTTTGTTGTTGCAAAATGGTCTGACTTTATCCCTTTATTGTTGTTTTTATAAAAACAACGTTTGTTTATTAGTGGAGAACGATGGTAATGTTTACCAGGGGGTAAGGCAGGGAATACCTAGGTTTCGGAAAGAGCCACCAATCCTCATCAGTTCCCTTGTTTTTGTCTGGGATATTCTCCCCAGAAGTTAATTTAAAAATAACTTCTATGACAAAAAACATTTTTTACAAATACTACAAAATACTACGGTATCCCGAACAAACAAGCCACACTGTTCTATTAATAGACAAGGCACGGTCGACGAAGGGGTTTTTGTTGTAACAGACAAAACCAACTTACATGGTTATGCTACTTCGTTCAGGCTGAACGAAAGCATAACAAGTGGAGAAAGATGTAAATGTTTATAAGTGCGGTTGTAAGATTTAGAAGACTTTCCAAGAGAATTTTAGTTTTATTTAATTCTTTGGTTCCTCTTCTATTGAGCTTACGATCTCGTCACTTGGGTAAAAAATGTTTTTTGTCATAGAAGTTATTTTTAAATTAACTTCTGGGGAGAATATCCCAGACAAAAACAAGGGAACTGATGAGGATTGGTGGCTCTTTCCGAAACCTAGGTATTCCCTGCCTTACCCCCTGGTAAACATTACCATCGTTCTCCACTAATAAACAAACGTTGCTCCCATATATATCTTCGTCCGATTTGCCTTTTATTGTGCATCAAACGTGTAATATCAGTCCGAATAGTATGGAATATCGTACGATCAGATTGGACCTGAAAATAAGTATGCCAAATTTGATCGAAATCGGTTCAGATATAGCTATAGCTCCCATATATGTTGTTCATCCGATTTGTTATTTTTGTCCTCCGCAGCCGTAATATGCACTCTGTAACAACAATATTTGGGAAAATATGTCAAATACAGCTCAGAAATACATTTGCTAAAGTTTATTGAGATCGGTTCAGATTTGGATATAGCTCCCATATATAACTTCGTCCGATTTACCTTTGATTGTGCACCAAACGTCTAATATTTGGCCAAATGGGATGAAATTTGGCACTTACGACCGAATTGAGTCTAGAAGCTAGTATGTCGAATTTGGTGTAGATCGGTTCAGATATAGCTATAGCTCCCATACATACTGCTCATCCGATTTGTTATATCTGTTACCCACAGCCGTAATATGTACTCCGATTCAGAGATATATATCAAATACAGCCCAGAAATATCTTTGCCAAATTTTATCGAGATCGGTTCCGATTTGGATATGGCTCCCATATATATTTTTATCCGATTTCAAATTAATTGTGCACCAAATGGGCAATACAATTCCGAATTTAAAATACACAAATTTTTCCGCATATTTAGTCCTGTATGATTGAATTCTCCCATAAAAACTTTTAATTGTTATGCGGAGCTCTACTAAATTAGCAAAGTGGTGTAGGGTATCATAAAGTCGGCCCCGCCCGTCTTTAAGACTTTCTTTACTGGTTTCTTTTTGTTGTGGTGCATGTTCTTGCTCCATTTGGAGTTTCAATGGCATTACCTCACGAGCCATTTGTCGGCCACTACGATGCGGGTTTCGATCAAATCGCTTTTACTTTTACTTTTCGAACCCTTTCTGCTGATGAATTTGCTGTTTTCTTCAGTCCAATTCCTTGACGTCGGGCTACGCTACAAATATCACGGTAACGAGCGATGGTACGAAACACAAAAGATTTATTCTCATTTAAATGCTCTAACGATAGCCACTTGTGGTTTTGCAGCCAAATATAAAGAAATCGCACCATCACGCTTGAATTCCATCACGAATAACTTTTTTTCTGGAAAATTCTCACCAAAATGCTTTTGGACGCTTGTAAACAATATAATGAGCTGTGACTGGAATAATTTTAACAGCTGTCGTACGAATGGGTTAGAAATGACAGCTGTCTGGAGTTGGTTGCAGTTTTTTTCATCTCACCCTGGATGTATGTGGTAGAAATAATTTTATACCAGCAGAAACAACATGTACCAGTTATATTCAATGTGCCCCATTTTTTACTTGGATTGAGTTCTCAAAATCAACAATTTTTTTCCTACACCGACCTCCCTACACTGAGTGAGATACTTTTCAAACAGATCCCCCTTCTCCATATTGCAAAGATAATTGGGCCTCATACCCAAACTGAAAATCGAACATGTGTGAGCAAAGAGTAAACATGCACAACAGATTTCACTCAAATGCCAACATTCTCATTTGCTCCACAAGCGGATTGTCCACTTGCTTGTTTGGTCGCTGAGAAATAGCCAACTTGTTTTTGTTTACATTCTTATTATTTTGTATGTATGTCCGCCGCATGTTTGTTTGTATGTACAGCGACGATAATTGGCCTGTTAGACGATTGTTTTGCTTTCTTGCAGGTTAAGTTGCAACATCAACAGAATTGCAGAGAAAAAACAACGATGGTCAGCAATCAGTGTCGCTGTTTTGTAATGTGATACCTTTTTTTCCACAACCGAACAAAATACCAAGTCACATAAATTCCGCTATGAAATTGGGTATACCTTGCCACTAGTGTAAGAAGAGATGGAAGATGAAGCAATTTGTGTTTACGAAGAAATGAACAATTGTTGTGAAGTAAATAAAAAATGTGGGCAGCATTTAACTGAAGATGAACTCTTAAAAGGCATCGTTGACAAGTGGTTAAAGGGTGTTCATAATATTTAATATGGTCAATGTCAGATAGAATGTAGAGCCCATAACTTTTTAAACAAGTAAAAATAAATAAAAAATAAATTTGGCCTGGCCGAACTTTAAATTCCCTCCACTTTAGGGTAAAGGAAACACTAAAACCCATTGTAACCCACAAATACCGACTTTTAGAAAAATTCGTGGAAAAATTCATCAAAATACCGAATGTACCGTTATATGGGGACTATACCAAAACGTGGACCGATATATCGCATTACCAATACCAACCATCCTAAACACAATAACAATTGTTCTGCTAAATTTTGAAACTCTAAGTTAAATAATGTGGGATGTATTGTGATTTCAACAGACGGCCAGACAGACAGCCGGACCTCGTACCTTTCCCAAGTGGAGGGTATAAAAATACTCTTCAGTAAATTTTGAGCCGTCCGTCCGTCTCTGTATATTCGGCCACCGAAAATTATCCAAAGAGTTTTCTTTAAAAAAAAACATCTTCGGAACATTTGGAGACGTCAGTCGGTCTATGTGAATTCGGGGCCCAATATGCGTCGAAGGGAGTTTTCGATGTGGTCTGTATGACTGGCTGCCTCGACTCAGCTCGGCGAGGTAGGGAAATCCGTATTTATAGGTGTTACATAATTTTTTGCCCAATCAAACTTAAATTACCCCCAACACCTTATGTTGTACGGCATAAAAAACGGGGTTGTATGAAAGGGGACTAGGAAATCTCCGATAAAACTGCCCTACATTGGGAAATTTCAGAAATTGTAAAAATACGATGCAGCTAGAGTAGGACTCCTAAATAACAAATTTGTATGGCTTTTGAAAGAATTTAGGTTCATACCTCCGTAACGGGAATGAAGTGAAATGTGTTCTTACGTTGTACATTTTTTTACCCTCCACCATAGTATGGAGGGTACAGTATGTTTGTCATTCCGTTTGTAACACCTCATAATATACATTTTAGACCCCACAAAGTATAAATATTCTTGATCAGCATAAAATTCAAAATCGATTTAACGATGTCCGTCTGTCTGACTGTTGCAATCACGATACAGGCCACATTATTTGACGTAGAGCGTCAACATTTAGCAGAATAATTTGTATTGTGTCTAGGATGGTTGGTATTGAAAATGAGATATATCGGTCCACGTTTTGGTATATATACCATATAACGGAGGTACTGTGATATTCTGTATTTTGATGATTTTTGCCAAACTTTTTCAAGGATTTGTCTGAAAATTGGTATTTGTAGGTCATAATAGGTCCTAGTTCGTGTGGCGAAGCATTGTATGTGTAGGCCCACGCTTTGGTATAGCCCCCATATAACGTTACCTCCCTATATTCGGTGTTTTGATGACTTTTGCCCTATTTTTTTCATATATTTGTCTAAAATTTCGTGTTTGTTGGCCATAACGGGTTTTATCTCCCTCATATAACGGTACCTCCCGATATTCGGTCTTTTGATGATTTAGCGACATTATTCACCGGAATTGTTTCAAATTTGGTATTTGATGTTCGTAATGCTACAGCTTAAGAGAGAAAATTGTCTGTGCTGGTCTACGTCTTCGTATAGCCTCCATATAACGGTTCCTCCCGATATTCGGTATTTTGATGATTTTATGGACACTTTTCACCAGAATTGTTTCAAATTTGGTATTTGAAGTTCGTAATGGATACTGCAACCTATGACAGAAAATTATCTGTGCAGGTCCACGTCATCGTATAGCCCCCATATAACGGTACCTCCCGATATTCGGTATTTTGATGATTTTAGCGAATTTATTCACCGGAGGTTCAGGTCTTCGTATAAGCCCCATATATCAGTACCTATATTCCTATATTCGGTATTTTGACGATTTTAGGTACCCACCGAAATTGTTTGAGATGTCGTATTTGAAGTTCGTAATGGATGCTACAGCCTTTAACAGAAAATTGCCTATGCTGTTCCAGGTCTTTGCACAGCTCCGGTAGAACGGTATATTGGATATTTTGATAGCTTTAGCTACATTATTCACCGTCTATTTCAAGTTTCGAAGTTGAATATGGTAATGGCTTATGACAAACAATGCCTATGTAGGTCCTCGTCGTATAGGCCTCAATATAACAGCTGTATTCGGTATTTTTAAAATTTTAACAGAATTTTTTAAGGATTTTATTTTTTGAAAATTTCCGAATTCGTTTCAAATGGTGCTTTTCAACTTGTTACTTGTTTAGAACGTAAATTCTTAACACCCCTAAAATATGCGTCATTTTCAATTTCGAACCATAAAAAAGGGTGGCTCAATATTCTTAACTTTCGCACCTAACCTAAGCTTTATCAAGACTTTACAAATTCGTTATTTTTTTAATAATGATGCGAATTCTGTGTCCTTTCAGAAGGAGTGAACCGGTATTGGCCGAATCCGACCTACGTTTGATAAAAATATTTCAAAGCCTGACGTTTGGACAAAATACACTCTTTCCGAAAGTTTTAGTGCACACAGATTGACAGACGAACGGATTGATTGACGTTAACTGTCCTGCAACGGGTATCGTGCGACACCTTTTTCTCAATGAGCCACATTTTGAGCGTATCAAAAGAGGTATATGGCTAAAGTTAAGAATGATTGCAAATATTTTTGTGAATTTCAAAAAGCAATTTCTGAAAGGCCAATCCTAGAGATATATAGATACCCTATATATACCCTATATATCATTTGATAAGGCCAAAAAGTGTCTCATCAAAATGACGGTTTTAGACCCTAGGTCTCTTTGAACCAAAATCGTTTCACGACATTTGGAGGCGATCTAGGGATGTCCGACCGCCCGTCTGTCTGTCTGGTTGGTGCGCACGATAACTCTCGAAGGGAGTATCCTATTTGGTCCAAGCTTGGTACATCATAATATTATTGTAAAACTTAGATCGAGTATGAAGATGGGCAACATCGGTCCACTCCTTCCATCACTGCACAGAAAGAGAAAAGATAATTCGATTTTGCTCCAACTTTGCAAAACCTAATATTTCCATCAGTGCTGGATCAGGTGCGAAAATGAACAATAACGGCCCACTCCATCAAGTACCTACCCCCACTAGTCGTCAAAATTTTGAATAATCATAACTCTTATGAAATCTGATGTAAGAATCCAATTGTCTTCAAATTTCACACATCCCAATATTTATATTAACCCAAAGTCTAGTGTGAAGATGAAATATGTCGGTCCACTCCTTCTGGTACTTCCCCACAAAGGGTCAACATTTTGAATATCCATGAAGCTCATAAAAATCGAAATGAACATCCGATTCCATTCAGACTTGGCACATGTCGATATTTCCATCAACACAAGATCTGTTATAAAAATGGTAGAGATCGGACCATTCCTTCTGGTACCAAAGCAAACCGATTATGGAATCCAAAAAAAGCATCCGGTTCTCTTCATATTTCACACATCCCATTATTTCTACTAACACATAATCTGCTTTGAAGATGGGATATTGATTTACTTTTTCTGGTACTTCTCCCATATAGGGTCAAAATTTTGAATATTTATAACTCTTATAAAATGAGATGTTAAAGTCCGATTATCTTCAAATAACACACATCACAATATTTTTATTAAGTCAAAGTCTGGTGTGAAGATGCTTAATTCCTTCTGGTACCTCCCCCACAAAGGGTCAACATTTTGAATATCCGTGAACTTCAAAAAGGGAAATTAACATCTGATTCCATTCAGACTTGACACATCTCAATATTTCCATCAACAGAATATCTGTTATTAAGATGGTAGATCTCGGACCATTCCTTCTGGTACCTCCCCCATAGGGTTCCAGATTTCGAAATTTCGAAAAACGCT
Organism: Musca domestica; assembly: GCF_030504385.1. Taxonomy (NCBI): domain Eukaryota; kingdom Metazoa; phylum Arthropoda; class Insecta; order Diptera; family Muscidae; genus Musca; species Musca domestica. The sequence goes on along the minus strand of NW_026712324.1, from coordinate 3,498,091 downwards.
CAAAGGAGGCGAACTAAGCATCCAACTCTTCAGATTCCACATACACAAGTTCAGTCCTCTTTAAAACTTTCCACAATGTAATGTTGGTCCTAACATTGCATTTGATGTAAAATTTGGATGTGTAGGCCCAATCTATTGGTACGTTTCCCAAAAAGCGTGTACATAAACTAGTTGTTAAACCCTCTAACTTGTTAGCTCTACTTTCATAATTTTCCGATTTATTTCAGGAATTATTTCCTGTATTGAACAATTTTGGCATCACTCAGAGTTTCCCTTCCCTAGTCCATACCTTACTCCATCATCACCTCAAAATTCTTCTATGTCTTAATAATTTCAGAAATATATTTTACTAGCTGGCCCGGTCCGCGTTGCCGGCCCGTAGTTTTAGTCTTTAATGCAAATTTTGCATAGCATAATATTTTACAAATCTACCTCATAAAGGTGAACAAATTTTAATATAAATATTGATTCGACTAAGTAGAAATAAATAACTATGGAAGGAGGGCAAAATAAGTTCTGAATAGTGAAAGTTAATTACGCTTTTACACCCATTACCATAGCACATCAAATTGCGCATGAGAGTCCCCAAAAAGTATATTTTCTTGTTCATAGTAAAATTCAATGACGATTAAACAATACCCGCGTTGTTGTCCGCCAATCGGTAAACATCACTATAGATCGGCAGGCCTGAGGACTATATGGGGACTGTACCAAAATATTTACGTATGTTGACATTTTTCTGTAAGATGGTTCTCTACTCAAAAAGTAGCCTAAATACAGCAAATAATGGCCAAATCAGTTGAAAAACGTGGCCAAGACCACGGTCACAGCTGAAATCAGGGATACATTTATATAAGGGTTATACCAAAACGTGGCCCAACCAATATTCTCTTGGGGGTTACAAATTCAATAGAAAACAAAATTTTCTTTTCTGACCACCAATTAGATGTGAAAGTGGACTTGGGGATACTCCAATGTGGGGACTTTACTTAAATAAATTCCTATGTGGCAATTATCTGTATGATGGTTCCCTACCCCAGGGGCATAAATACAATTTTTAGCCAAATCAATTAATGAATGTGGTCAAGACCAAAATGGGCCCTACTCTGAAAATTTCAAATTTTATGCGAAGAGGTTATCTACCCCCTTAGAAACAAAAATGTCAAATAAGGGCCAAAAAATGAAAAAAGTGGACGGCCAAGACCCCAAAAATAACTTAAATCATAGATGGTTATATAAATATGAAATCGGGTTGTTCCCTTATCCATGAGTTATGATCGATATAAAGACCTGCAAAAGTGATTTTAGGTATTTTGAATGTTTGGGAAGAATTTCTGGAAGGATATAAAACCTTTTCTTACTAAAAGTCCCATTCGCTCTACTATTTTGCACCTTTTATTTCAATATTGGTTGTTGTTGTTGTTGTTGTAGCAGTTTTACACGTTCTGTTGTTTTTTTCGACTAATCTGGTTCTTCCTCAATGTCCAGGTTTAGGAATTCTGCTACCTTTATGGGCTGTAGCCATAGATCCTCTGGACGGAGTTGGGTAGGTTTGGCAGGACAATTAAACAAGTGCAGCGTGTTGTGCGGGCCTGTATCGCACGCTGGGCAGGCGTTCCGCACATCCTCATCAATTCGTGCCCAATACGAATTGAGACGGCTGCACCATCCTGAACGTAGTTGGGCCAAAACTACCCTGGTTTGCCTAGGCAGCCGACGTTCTTCAGCTGCAATGGATGGGGGGTGGACTCCGAGTATGGCATTCATACTGTAATTATTAACTACCTCTGTGACTGCATCAGTATGAATGCTATTCAGACCCGCTTGATAGGCTTCATGATCTAGAGGCTCTCTCTTATATCGCTGGACCTCTCTCTCTAGATCGTGCAGGTCCTTCCTGACACGCCTGGGTGGAGGAGTTCTATCCACCATATGGTGGTTAGGGTGACTCCCGCGATAACACCCAAGCAGGTACTGCAACGAAAGCATATGATTATGCTGACGTAAGGGAAGAACCTTCGTCTCCTCATGTAAGTGGTCCACAGGTGTCATGAGGAGGCACCCTGTTGCAGTTCTCAGGGCGGCATTCTGGCAGGTCTGAATACATTTCCACTGCGTTGCACTTGTATTCGCCGACCACACTGGAGCCGCATAGCTAACCACAGACCGACCTATCGCTTTATAAGAGGTCAACAAGGTTTCCTTATCCGCACCCCAAGTGCTGCCGGCTAGCGCCTTGAGGACCTTGTTCCTACTTTTCATTTTATCGCAAATAGCTGTGGCTTGCGCGGAAGACTTGAACATGCTATCGAATGTGACCCCAAGGATTTTGGGGTAGTTGGTGGTCGGAATTATATGCCCCTCGACCTGCACATTCAGCTGTGTTCTCATCTCCGCCGTCCATGTGGTAAATAGTGTGGCCGTCGATTTAGTGGCGGATATTTTCATATTCCTCGCGTGGAAGAAGGCGGCAAGCTCCGCGAGATAGTTATTCACCCTGACACATATGTCATCAACTACAGGACCCGACGCCATGATCGTACAATCATCCGCATAAGTTACGATCTCGATGCCGTCTGGAGGGCGCGGAATTCCGGAAAGGTAGAGGTTAAACAGTTCCGGAGATATCACCCCACCTTGGGGAACTCCCTGTTTCACTCTACGAGGCTTGGACTTCTTATTCCGGAATTCCACGTACGACTGGCGTCCACACATATAGTTGACTATCCAACGTTTCAAACTTGGCCGGAGGGTAGTGTTCTCAACGTCCTCGAACAGCGTGGCATGGTTGACCGTATCAAAGGCCTTTGATAGGTCAAGAGCCACCACTACTGTTCTGTGGCACGGCCTGTTCTGGTTGAGCCCTCGACTGATATGTGTGGATATGGCGTGCAATGCTGTTGTAGTGCTATGTAGTGGACGGAAACCGTGTTGATGGTTAGCAACTGAATAGCTTCCTCTAATTCTGGGGAGGAGTAAGGCCTCGAGAGTCTTTGCTACTGGCGACAAAAGCGAAATTGGCCTGTATGATTCGCCTTTGCTGGCATCCTTGCCAGGCTTCAGTAGCGGGACCACCCTGCCCATTTTCCAGGCTTCGGGAACTATGTGGGTGGCTAACGACAAGTTAAGGACTTTGGTTAAATACTCAACTCCCGGCGTATCCAGTTGCTTCAACATTACCATTGATATTCCGTCCGGGCCCAACGCTTTAGATGACTTAGCGTTTCGGATGACATTCGCAACATCACCCATCGTAAACTGTGGAGGTACATCCTCGGCGGGAAGAGCTCTTATACGACGTAGTACTCTTCGCCTTGCCCTATCACTCTCGGGGTGCTCGACAAATTGGCGGTTAAAACAGCCAGCGCACCTCTTCGGATCAGTCACAGTTACGTCGTTAAATGTGACTGCTGTCCTATCATCCTTTTTTCCAGGGTTCGAGAGTGACTTTACCGTTACCCACAGTTTACTCAAATCGGTTCCAATGTTGCAACACTTCAGATGGTCTAGCCACTTTTTCCGCTTATGCTCCTGTACCAACCGGTTGACTTCCACTGTCAGTTCACTGACTCTGGGATCAGTAGGGTTGGTACGTCGGAGCTCATCACGCTCATTCGCTAATCCCGCTGCCTCTGCTGGGAAATTTGGTCTTACTTCGGGTATTCGACCAGCAGGTATATAGCGAGCGGCTGCAGCTTTGATGATGTCCCGGAAAATCCTTTCAGCTACCCGAACATCAGAAGGATTGGGCAGTTCTCTGAAGCGAAGGTTGGTGAACTCTCTGAACTCGGGCCAGTGGGCTTTCCCATGGTTAAGGAAAGTGCGGCGTTCAGAGGTTATGAAATCGGGCGATCTGCTGATGGAGACGATTATCGGGAGATGGTCTGAGCCAAGAGAAATGACGGGTTGCCAAGTCACGTCATTTATCAGACCGGGTGACACGATGGTTAAATCTGGCGAACTGTGACACTCTCCTCTTATTCGGGTGGGGGCATCCTCGTTTACCGTGCAAAATGTGGAGCAGTCAATCTGCTCTGCCAACGCTGATCCCCTCTGGTCATTACCTAGGACGGAATGCCACAACTCATGGTGGGCATTGAAGTCCCCTAGTACCAGGCGGTTATTGCCTTCCAAAAGTGGGCTTATATTAGGCAAGTAACGCGGTTCACAGCTATTAACCGGCGGGATATACACATTAAGCACCTCTACCTCGGCAGTACCACACTTGACTGCTACCCCCATACACTCCATGTACGGGTCACTAGAGACTAGCTCAAGCGAGATAGGTCTGTATTGAACAGAATGGTGTATCAGGAACGCTAATCCCCCACCTCCACTTCTGGTGCGATCTTTCCTCAATACGTTGTAACCATTGCAACGTTGTAAGCTACAATTTTCATTGAGCTTGGTTTCCTGCACCGCTGCGATCTTAATATTCCTCCGATTCATAAAATCCACTATCTCATCAATTTTACCTCGGAGTCCGTTGCAATTGAACTGCAAGAACGATGCATTGTCCGGAATTGGAACAGCAACATGTGGCGTTAAGTGCTGCGGTAGTGGTTGCTGTTCTGGAGACTGCGGGGGAGTTCCATACTCCGACGACGACTCGGAAGTTGACGACGAGGTCGTGGACTCACTGGGGACTGTGTTGGTGCAGCACGAAGCAACATAGTCCCTATCGCTATAGTCTCGCAACCGGGTTAAACCGGAACAATTTCTAAAATGCACCCATCCTCTGCATCCATTACATCGCACCGAGACTGATCTATGGTGGATGGTGTTTTGGCAAACCGTACAGAACCATGGTCCGGGGTTTTCCTCAAGCCCGGCACGGACCAAAAGAATCCGGAGCAAGCATTCCGGGATGTGCTGCTCCCAAAACAGAAAAATAAACAAACACGAACATGTATACACTGGGTTGGCAGCCGCTGGCCGAAACTGGAGTGTTGTTGTTTCGGGTCAATCCGGTGTCGTAGAACCCGCTGCCGTGGAATTGTATATAATTGGTATATTACTTATTATTCTCCCAAAGAATTTTGCATTTTGAGCTCTCATTGGACGGATCATTGTCACGCTTTGAAATGAGCCCCATTAAGCTTTTTCGGTCATTTTTGTTTGTTTAAACGTGTTCGCATCTTCCAGCTAACCCACGATGTGGGCCCTGGAGTTGAAAGGTAGATGTCAGTTAACATCCTATTTCGCACTTATTCAATTTTTTTAGTGAAAAATTATTCTTTATTTTGTTCACAAAAAAAAAAATTGACAAAAAAAAGAATAAGAAATTGAAAAAGTCTTCAACTTTTTCGCTGATTTTTTACAGCAAATGTTTTAAGATACTTCCTTACAAAGTTTGTCAATAGAATGTACTATTACTTTAAAATTCGAATCCATTGAAAATGTTTTTTTGATTTTTGCAATGAGATCTCTTTTTCATGATTTTTCAGCGATTTAGAAAAAGTAATTATCTTTTAACTTTGGTGTGACCGCGTTAAATTATTTCGATATCATCTATTCCGTTTCGCCACCACATAATTCGCTACTACACTTCCATGTAACCCGCCATCAATTTCAGTTCTCAAGAAATCAAGTCAATTAAATAAATTGGTATAAATATTCGAATTCAAAAATAAAATATAAAAAAACACTACAAATGTACATTAGAAAAAAGTAAGTCAAAATGGAAAAAAAATCATGCAAAATAAAACATTACTATTGTACATTTGAAAGTCAAAATGAAAATGTTAATATATCACATTTTTACGCGATTTTTTTGGATATTATCCTTTTCGGAGAGTAGACAACTCCGAATTTGTGTGAATCGTTAAAATTAATCCAGCGGTTCTTAAGTTATAAGCGTAGTAACTAACACAACTTACATTTATATATATAGATTGAAATCAAATTTAAAAGAAGTTTGGGAATTATATTCTACTCAAGTGAATGTACTTATTAAGGAATGTAATATAAAATAATTATCCTTCTCTTTCCCCTCTATACCTCTGCCCTGCTTAACAAATATTATCTCTTCACTAAATTAATTAAATATCAAATATTAGTAAATTTTATTTAATCTATAAATATTTTGTTAATTAATTCTCAAATTTTCGACTGCCCCGACTGTTTTCGGTCTCCATGGAAATGACAAAATATAACGAAACAGCTGGATGTCGGACCATGAAATTTAGGGGAATATTACAGATGTTTATCAAGGGCATACAACAAAAGAACAGCAGTCCATTGATTCTTTTGAATTTGAATTACCCCCCCACGTCTCTTTTCCATACCAACAATAATTGTGGGTGATAATCGTATTGGAGATAATCGAAAAATGAAAATCAATAAAAACCAATGTAACTAAGGCGTCATTGGAGAGTTGTATTGAGTGGCTGCTTGGTATCCCACCGGCAGGCTAACGACCCCTAAAAACTACTTCACCTAATTGTGTTAAAAACCATTCGCATCATTAAGAATTTGGTGTTGTTGTTGTTGTTTATTTTCATTTGCATTTTATTTTTATTTGACTCGACGGCATTGTTATGGCATTTCACCCTCAACATCTTCTTTGTCTTTGGCGTTTTGCTGGGCTCTTTTATGTTGGCCTGTTTGTTTGTTTGTTTGAAAATAAAAACAGAAAAATCAACGTCTTATCATCTCCTTGAGATTGAGTGGAATGTTCCCTAAAGTGGCTGGCAAAGAAAACTTGTTTTTGTTAGATCCACTACCACGTTCACATTGGCGAAAGCGAATATGCTGAGGAGGAAAACACAGAAAACAAAAGATTGTATTTTGAGTAGAATGCAACAGCAACAACATTTGTGGTAATCATGGATTTCAATGTGTGTTCTTTGGCTGTTCGTCTGTCTGTCCTTCTATCTGTTGAGTGGAATTCATGTTTGAAATTAAACACATCGTTCTCGTTTTGTGAGGGGGAATTGTTTTTTACTGCCTTTGCCTAACTCCCCTGATATGGAATCAAGTACGTCATAGTGATATCCTTGCCGACCCTCATACGTATATATGTATATCCCCCAACAACTTTTATCATTGTAATGATGCTGCTCATTATTGTTGGATTACTGAGTTTCCATATGCATGCAACACTTGTCCTCCCCCATCCCTCCAACCATCATTAGAATATCGTTTGATTCACCGACCGACCAACCGACCCAGCATACAGGGTCATTGTTGTTCTAGTCCTTCTTATTGCTGCTCATCACTTGTGTTGAGCGGGTGGGAGAGAGAGAGAGAGAGAGGGAATGGAAAATAATAAAGTTCATGGATACTTGATGATGATGATGTCATACCTCATTTGGAATTCCAAACAAGAACATTTATTAACGGCATGGAAAGCATCTCCCTTTTTTCCATTTCATGTGTGACTCACTGTTACAACCAGCAGCAGAAGTAGAATTGATTTAAATGTTGGCTTATTCCTTCTACCCAAAATGAAATCTAATCACCTTGAGTTATGGCGTCAAATAGGGCGAGCATTCAAAATAAACAAAAACACAAAATTCAACTTAAAAAGCAGTAAGTTCGGCCGGGCCGAACTTTGAATACCCTCCACTATTTGGAACGAATTTGGATATTTTCAAAAAATAGAATCCGTTAAAAATTCTGTTAAAATCTTAAAAATACCGAATATAGCCATTGTATTGGGCTCTCTACGACGTGAACCTACATAGGCTTTGTTTGTCATAAGCCATTACCGTATTCAATTTCGAAACTTGAAATAAACGGTGAAAAATGTAGCTAAAATCATCAAAATATGGAATATTGGGAGGTACCGTTATAGGAGGGCTATACGAAGACCGGGACCTGCTTAGACAATTTTCTGTCACAGACTGTAGCATCTATTACGAACTTCAAATACAACATCTCAAACAATTTGGGTGAGTATTGTACCTAAAATCCTCAAAATGCCGAATATAGGGAGGTACTGATATATAGGGCCTATACGAAGACCTGGACCTGCATACACAATTTTCTGTCACACATAGTTCCCATTACGAACTCTAAATACGTTATTTGAAAGTACTCCGGTGAATAATGACGCTAAAATTATCAAAATTCCGAATATTGGTAGGTGCCGTTATATGGGGGCTATACGAAGACGTTGATCTGCATAGACAATTTTCTGTCTTAGGCGGTAGTATCCTTTTTGAACTTCAAATACGAAATTTGAAACTGAACTGAATAAAGTCGCTTAAATCATCAAAATACCGAATATCCGGAGGTACAGTTATATGGGGGCTATATGAAACGTGGACATACATGGCCCATTTAGCTTAACCTGCTTACTGGCAAAATAAACATGTGTGCAAAATTTTAGATTTTTTTTATCTCAATGTGTTCGAAAGATAGCGTGATTACAACAGACAGGCGGACAGGCAGACAGACGGAGATCGCTAAATCGACTTAGAATTTTACGCTGATCAAGAATATATGTACTTTGTTGGGTCTGACATGAGTATTTCGCAAAGTTACAAACGGAATGACAAAGTTAATATACCCTCCATAGTATGGTGGAGGGTATAAAAATTAATAAAGCAAAGGGCCATCAGCGACATAAATGTGGAATTTTAAAAATATTTTTAGGATACCACCGATAATTATAGTCTTTTTCAAAGACTAATAATCATGGATTTTTATACCCTACACCACAAGGTGTTGAGGGTATTATGTCTTTGTGCATTTGTTTTTAACAGGCATAAGGAAACGAGATAGACCCATAGTTCTTTTTGATGATCTGATGGAATCACATTATGAGTCGATTTATACATGTCCGTCTGCCCATGTATTTTTGTAAACAAAGTACAGGTCGCATTTATTTTCCAATCCAGATGAAATTTTGCACAAATCATTTGTTTGGCCCAAAGACGAACCCTATTGAAATTGGATAGATAATCGGTAAAAATTTAGATATAGCTCCCATATATACCTCCGACCGATTTGCCTTTTTTGTGCACCAAATGTGTAATATCAGCCCAAATAGTATGGACGAACAAATTAGGCCTGGAGATAAGTATGCCAGATTTTATCGAAGTCGGTTCAGATATAGCAATAGCTTTCATATATATTGTTCACCCGATTTGTTATTTTTGTCCTCCGCAGCTGTAATATGCGCTCTGTAACAACGATATTTGGGGAAATATATCAAATACAGCTCAAAAATGCCTTTGCTAAATTTTATGGAGATCGGGTCAGATTTGAATATAGCTCACATGTATAACTTCGTCCGAGTTGCTTTTATTGTGCACCAAACGTGTAATATTAACCCAAATGGGATGAAATTTGGCACTTACAACCGAATTGAGTCTAGAAGCTAGTATGTCAAATTTGGTGAAGATCGGTTCAGATATAGCTATAGCTCCCATATACATTGTTCATTCGATGTGTTATATTTGTTTCCCACAGCCGTAATATGCACTCCGCAACAACGATATTCAGGAAAATATATCAAATGCAGCTCAAAATTATCTTTGCCTAATTTCATCGAGATCCGTTCAGATTTGGATATAGCTCCCATATATCTTTATCAGATTTCAAGTTAATATTGCACCAAATGGGCTATTGGGGCTATAATCAGGAAATTTTTAACTTACTATTTTACAGGACTTTATATTCATGCATATTTAAGTCAATTTTTTCAGGACATTATAATCTTGGAGCGTGAGTTTTTAGCCATTTTTGTCAAGGACCATTAACCTTGAAATGTTAATGCAAATTTATTTTAAGACTAGTCTTGCAGTTAGATTTTGTAGAGATTTTTGTCAAAGACCAAAAGTTTTAAGGTTTATCAAGCATATAATAATGATTTTTTAGAAAAGGATAAATATGAATTTTTTTGGATTTTTTCAAGGAACAGTTTTCAAGGATTTTCAAAACTACACGAAAGGAGGGTTATAAGGCTATAACCCTGGATGTTTTTTTGAAAAATTTTCAAAGAATCTTAAACTAGGATTTCTCAAATTTATTTTAATAATGCTCAAGGTTATCATAGTAGATTTTGAACATACTTTTAAATTAACATTCAATCCATAAGCGTGAAATATTCAGAAATTTTAATGAAGGACTCCTGGGGCCACTATCAAGGATTTTTTAAGGACTGCAATACAATAATTTTAGATTTTTATGTTATTTCTTAAGGGACATTTAAAATAATAGTTGTGTTTTTTTTATTTTTTCAAGGCCCAATAGAAGTATACACAATTGTGGGTATTTGAAAACAATGTTTTTCATCAAGTTTTAAGATAATTTAGCCAGGACTAATATTCGATTAAGTAAATATATTTCTAAAGGAATAACCATTTATTTTTAAGGGCCATCCTGTGAGTATAAGCTAATTTGTTTAAGGGGCAATCGAGAATTTTATAGAAAATTTTCCAGGGATAATTTTAGAAATTTTTTTCAGGGTCTACTCATAGATTTCAAGAACATTTTCCAGGACCAGTCGAAAAAAATGCTCTCAAGGAATTTTAAGACGAATTCATAGAAGATATTTATGGACCACTTATTATGTTTTATACCCTCAGCCATATGGCTACAGAGGAACCTAGGAACGTTTGGAACAAATCCGTTTCTGGGCGCTTATTTTCTGAAAGAGAGTATACGATTTGGTTATCAAACTTAGATTGAGTTCGAAGATGGTCATCATCAATCGACTCCTTCACAAAAGATCGAAATTTTACAGGAAATAATTTACCTCATAGAAAGATGTCAGATGCGAAAATTGATAATATCAGCCCACTCCATCAAGTGAATCAAGTGAATGTGAAATAAGGATCCGATTATCTTTATCACGTCCCAATATATTCATTAACACAAATAACGGACCACTCTTTCTGGTACTTTCCCATAACGGGTCAAAATTTTGAATAGCCCTAAATCTCTTACAAGGTATACTGAGCATCCGATTACTTTCAAACTCGGCACGTCTCAGTATATCCATCAACACAAGATGCGGTATATGGATGGAATATATCGACCCACTCCTTCTGGTACCTCCCCCACAAAGTGGTAAAAGTTTTGAATAACAAAACGCTCATAAAATGAAAAAATAGCATATGATATGAATTTCTTTAAATTTTACACATCCCAATCTTTCAACTACCACAAGATCTGGCGTAAAGATTACAGAAAACGGCCTACCCCTGCTGGTTCCTCCTCCGCAATGGGTCACAATTTTCTACATGGTCCAAATATGGCTCTTTTTATCAGTTTTATTAGACTTAGGTTCGACACAAAATAGTTAATATTGGTCCACTCCCTCGGAACCACCCACTTTAAGCGTCAACAGTTTGAATAATCAACTATTTCGCCTGCCAACAGTTCGTGTTGGGTCTTTTTAGTACTCAAAATGCACAATTTGTTCAGTTTAACGATTTTTTCAATCAAAACTTCATAAATCGTACTCAATTTTAAGATTTTCAGATTTTTAGATATTTTTCAAGTTTTTACTCCTTTGGAGAGAACAATACGAAAATATTTAGCTTTCACACCAAAAAGCCTCACAATCTTTCATTTCAAAATTTACCGAGGAGGATCTTTGTAAAAACCATGCATAATGCACATCCGTTTCGCCTGGGCGTTGATTCTTATTACTCTTACTCTTATTATGGACGATTTTTTATGAATATTTTTCAAAGGACAATTTTTTTTTGGTTTAATTTTTTGAGAATTCTTTTTAAGGACCTTTAAAATTCTTACAGTGGATTTTTAAGACCACTTTGCAAAAACCACAAGTCTTTAATCGTGGATTTTTAAAATAATTGTAAAAATGTATAAGAATCTCCCAAGCTATAATAGTGGATTTTTAGGCAAAATGTTCGAGGCCTTATGCTATAATCGCAGCTTTTAGAATATTCTTGAAGGACCTTCCTTGCTATAATCATTGAATTTTTAATAATTTTTTTTCAAGGACCTTTTGTTTATTTTGAAAACTAATTTCGCGAGGATTTTATAGGCCATAATCGTTTTTCAAACAAATTTTTCAAAGATCAATATAGTTTTTTCACACTAATGTCAAATGACTATCGTATGACCAATCGTAGAGAATTGCAATCATAATTTTTGACAGTATTTTTAGACTAACTCACCCCTCTATCAAGTCAGTTTCTTTTATCTGTCCACTCAAACTGTTTTTCTAATACAATGCTATCCTCATTGCAAGAGTGAGGAGAATATGTATCTTTACTTTGTTTTTATTTTGCTCCTTGTCAACCTGGTCTTACCAGTTTTAAACTCTTCTCCCTCCTTTCCCTTCACACACACACACACACCCCACCAAAAGCAGTTTTTGAAATTCAATCCAGAATAATGGCATTCTTTGAAATGAGCACATTCCAACGTAATCGACAACCGCAACGACTTAATTCATTTTTAGCGACATTATTTATAGACCGACGCCGACAGTTAATCATAACAAAACGCCAGACATATATGCTACCGTCTAATGGTCAACTGTGGAATTTTCTCTCTATCCTTTTGTTCTTCAATGTGGTTACTTCATTCATGCAAGTGTGTGTGTGTGTGTGATTGTACCCTTTAAGTGCCGTACACAAATCAGGTTAAATTATTGGTAGTCGATGAATGGCATGGAGGGAGGGTAGAGCTGAACTGAGCTGATAGCGGCTTGAGTTAATGAATGGCGGAACAAGAATAATGTATGGATATTGTTTGTCGTCATTTAACGCTTAATTGTTGTTGCAATGTTCCTTTGCTGTTCGTTCGATATTTTAATGGGGTCGCTCTGGGGAAGTGGACTGAGGTGACAGCAGAGGAAAATGTTAATAAACAACAAAATCGAGTATTTACAGGCAATGTAAACCACAGCATCACAGCGTCACCACAATCTCATTAAAATTGGAACCTAAAGGGACTCGCGGTAATTGTTTATTTCAAGTGCCACGGAAGCCATGGGCGTCTAATGAGATCTTGGCGTCTCACGAGACATTCAATTAATAACCAGCTACGAGTAATGATTTTTTTCGGGAGTGGGAATTTTTCGAGTTGTATATGTATGTACAAATATAATATATGTAAATACACAAAGAAAAATCGAATCATAATATTGGGCATATAGATCTTCGATGGGGTGTAGGCTTGCCTGATTCTTTCCAAACAAAAAATAACTTCGAACTTCTTAACATTTTTGTCAAAATTTGGACGACGTTCTAGGTTGTTTCAAACACCAGTCGCATACTATGAAGACTTTTTTACGAGCATCAATCCTGGACTTTTTAGAGACCAATCTTATATTTATTAGAAAGTTGTATTTTTTCAAAAATATTTTTGGATTGTTAACGAATATTTTTTGAAGAACAATGAAGGCTATAATGATGCACCTTTATGACATTCATAGCCATTATACAGGATTTTTTAAAAAATGTTTAAGAAGATTCAAAGCTATAATCGTGTTTTTTTTTAAATCCTTAAAGCTTCAGTTGGAGATTTCTTGGGAATATTTTTTAAGGACTGTATAAATTCGATACGTTCCACCACAACTTTCCAATACTCGTCAATCACGGATGGTGATTGGCACACTGGCATCTCCTCTACAACTCCCTTGGCGGATACCGTAATGAGCGGATCGCCGCTGGGTATTGGTTGTTGGCGGTAGGCTCACCTTGCTCTCATTGGAAGTAGTTGTAGTTGTAATAATATACAGACATGGGACCCTCAGCGGTCACTCAGAACCTCTGCGTACACTTGTCTGTATTTGCATATGAATTAGAAATAGACAAGGGATCCTCTGCGATCACTTAGAACCTCTGCGTTCACTTGTCTTGCCTCATCTCTCACCTATACATTCACTCACATAACTATGGGGAGTTATCGTTGTCATTGCCGCTATCGACGCCTTACCCCCACTTCCCATGAGTTAAACAAGGACCTTTAAGGCTATGCTCTTGAAATTCGTGAAAATGTCGATATCCCAAAATTTTGACTGTCCATAGAAAAAATAGAAATAATGAGTTTGTAGCAGAATGGATGATGCAGAATCGCATACGCCATTGTCAGAACGACATCACGCTATAAGCGTGAATTTTTTAAGAGAACTTTTGCAAAGACCTTAGCTCTATAATTGTCGATTTTTTTTAGAATACAATCGTAAACTGTTTAAAGGATATTTTTCAATTTGAAGGTCAACTAAGGCTATAATCGTTGACTTTTTCATATTTTTTTTTTTAATTTTCGAAGACTTCAACCATAACTTTTTTAAGGACAATCAGGATTGTGGATTATTATTATTTTTTCGTGGATTTTTACAAATATTTTTCAAGCTCCAAGCGTGGATTTCTTTACGATTATTATACCCTCAGCCATATGTCTAGAGAGGGTATATATCATTTGGTATCTTTGGACCAAATCCGTTTCTGGCTATTTGGAGTCGATGTAGCGATATCCGTCCGTCCGTCTGTCTAGCTGGCTGGCCGGTGCGCACGATAATTCTCGAAGAGAGTATCCGATTTGGTCCAAACGTGGTAAATCGAAATATTTTTGTCAAACTTAGAGATGGGCAACATCGGTCCACTCCCCCACAAAAAGTCCACATTTTCTAGAAAATAATTTACCGCATAGGAAGAAAACGGATAATCTTATTTTGTACAAACTTTGTAAATCGTGATATTTACATTACCGCAAGATCGGGTGCAAGAATGGACAAGATCGGAAAACTCCTTCTTGTACCTCCCACACAAAGCTGTGAAGATGGAGTATAGCAGGCCAATCCTTCTGGTACCTCCCCCGCGAAGGGTCAAAATTTAGAATAACCAAAACGCTCATAAAATGCGAAATAAGCATCAGATTATTTTCAAATTTCGCACATCCCAATTTCTACCAAAACAACATCTGACCATTTCTTTGATTGAACAACCTCCTTTGAATAAACAAGATCTACTTTGGTACCACCCCCACAAAGGGCCAATTTTTTGGGGTAATTATAACTCTCATTTGAATAATTATAACTCATATATGGAAAAATCTTTCTGATTATATCAGACAAAGGTCATACGCGAAATAGACAATATCGTTCTACTCCATCGGTAGCTCCCCTATAAAATCAATAAAATTTTTAAAGGACCATTATAAGGACCAAATATGACCTGAAAACCACAAAACTTAATAGGATTTTTTTCAAGAACTTGTTGACAAGTAATTATTGTTTTTTTTTTAAATTTTTGGAATATATCCTACAATAATATATATATATATATATATATATATATATATATATATATATATATATATATATATATATATATATATATATATATGTATATATATATATATATATATATATATATATATATATATATGTATATATATATATATATATATATATATATATATATATATATATATATATATATATATATATATATATATTTTTTTTTTTTTTTTTTTTTTTTGGTTTCATGGACAAATATCAGAATTTTTTGAAAATATTTTTAAAAGGACTCATTTTGTCTCCTGAATGGATCTTCTGATGAGATATCTCCTGATCAAGAATTCATTTTCTGAGATTTCATAAGGTTTCATGGCAAAAATTGTAGAATTTCTTTCAATTCCCCAAAATTAGGAATTTTGTTGGAAAATTATTGAACGATCTACGTACATTAAAGAATCGGTTTTTTTTCAACTTTATAGCCAAAAAAACTCGTTGATTTTCTGTCAATAATTTAAGTTGTTTATTTATTTTTTTTTTTTTTTAATTCTCCCGTTTTCTGATTTTTTCTAAAGGTTTTTCTCCAAAAAAAAAAAAGGTGAATAGTTTATGAAATTTTTTTATGTTTCAAACTCCTTCTTCTAAGAAATTCCAAGTAAGATGTTATCCATCCATAGATAGTGGATTGTTTATTAACAATGTTGTTAGGGGCTTTCTGAGAAAAAATCGGACCATTTTAAAAATAATAATTTTCAGGGACTCTCAACGAAATATTGTGGATTTTTAGAATGTTTTAATGACATTGTCGAAAGAAAAATTTTAAAGACTTCCTCCAACCAAAGAAAACTAATTCTGATGTTATTTAAGAATTTGAAAACAATATGGATTTTTTATTAAACATACTTGTTTTGCATTCTTTTGAAGATTTTTTTAAAGATTACTTTCCAAACAAATGGGGGTTTAAAAATCATGAATTTTTAAAGAAATCTTTAAGGATTTATAAGGCTAAGAAAATGTGGATTTGCCAGAATTTCGTAAAAAGGAAACGCGGACTTTGTAGGAATGTTTCCATCAAAGTCGTTAATTTTGTATAAAAAAGTTTTAGGGTTTAAAAAAAAAGTTAGTCAGATGTGATGAAATAAAATATATATTATTGTCGTTGATGTTGATTTGGTGGGTATATATAGGGTCATATGCTGAAAGTTTACATCTGTTGGCAATGAGAATAATATTTCCCAACTATTTCTGTTAAATTTAGACTAAGTTTGAAGATGGTCTAGAAAGGACCTATTTTCTTTGTCCCCTTAAAGAACACTAAATTATATAGTATATAGCTATCTGTTGGAAATGTCGACTGATTGTTGTTATAAATGTAACCCCCCTTCTTGTGACTTACAACACTAAAGTCATTATCATACATGTGAGCAAAATAAATTGACGACAAGAGAGCTACTAAATATCCCTCGTGTCATATGTAACATCACTTTTTCCCATATGAATTATTTTAGTCTCTGAAAAACTCCAAATGTTTTGTTACGACTAGACAGCCCAAGTGACAGACGTTTGACACATCCCATACAATTCTCGTCTCACTTATCGCCCTTCACGTGTCACCGTTGACAGTTGACATGTCACATATTTCTATTTAATTCAGTTTCGTCGACCCCAAAAAAAAACGCGGAGGGGCCGTAATAAATTACAATTTATTATTAATGGCATATTGGTGTTTTCTACAGCTAAGTAAGGATTATTGAAAATCAGACGCAGGCGGACAGATGAGTGCAGAAGACAGAGAGAGAATATTTAATTACGTGGCAAACAAAGGGATAGCATGTATCATTCCCAAGAGTGTGAGAGGAAGAGGCTCGTGTTCGATAGTTTAAAAAATAAAAATTATAATTTTAAGCAAATTAGCCTTAAGAGGTTAAGTTAGCAAGAAAACCAAAAGGAAACATTTTCAACTGTAGGCCTGAAATGATAAGGACTCGTTTAGCTGTATGTAATTTTTTTTTTTCTTTAAAAAAATTCTTAAATATAGCTTTATTTTTTTTTTTGTACTAGCATAAGTATCAATATTAGCACTATTAATATAATTTCATAACCTACAATATTATGTGTTGATATTATATTAATATTAGGGGTATTATATTAATCCATGTTATACATAGATCTCCCTATCTCGCCAAGCAGAGTCAATCTAGCTATGTGTCTCCACCGTCCATCTGTCCATGTTAATTCTAAATGATGCTACAGGTCGCAATTATAGCACGATTCTCACGAACATGTGCATGGAGTTGGGATTAGAAACAAAGTAATAATTTAAAATATTATGACAGTAAGCCCTAGAATATCTTCAAAAAAATCACAATTGTTCAGAAAGATCTTTTTGCTTCACAGTCTTTAAAGAAAAATTCTTTAATGATTCTCAATTTTTATCAAGGAAGAACTCCTAAAAAATATTCTTAACCAGTAAGCAAAGGCTACAGTCGTGCGGGCCGACTATGTTATACCCTACAACACTACAATATGTTAGAAGCCCCCTTATGTCCAAATCCATATTGGGAGATTTCGTTTTTGAAATTAGGACTGCCGTCGGGCTGTTAGTTGTTGCAGTCCATTTTACAGCTAAATATAATCCAATGGTCATTCAAAATGCTAGAATTCTTCCCTGTCCTTAACTTTCTTCACAGTCGTGTTGATTGGCTTCAATTGTGTGATCTTAAAAACATTTCTGTTTTTGGTTAATTTGAACCCCTAACTATTTTGCAACCATCTCCAAAAGCAAGAAGCCCCTCGGTACCTCCAAATTTAGACTCATCTATATGATTTGCTTGTCTACGATATTTGGCTATATTCTTTAACGAAATCAGCATTCAATGCCAGAAGTTCGCCTTTTGTGTATTTCGAATATTGCCTGTAACTAATGCTGGTATTTTTTTCACACAAAATTAGTGATCTATTGTACCCGCTGTCCTAAGCTCTAACTTTATGCGAGATTTCGTGTCCTTTGGTTTCTATTTGTGACCTTTATAACGACCGCAAAATCAGAAACATTTTTAGTTGTTGGTCCATTTTAACCCCTAAGATATTGCGGACATCTTTGAAAACAATAGGCTTAGCCCTTCTGAAAAAATATTACAAAATATTATAAGTCAAATTGAAAAAATCGCATGCGATAAAAAATATGATTAATTCTTCATATTTTTTATCGCATGCGTCATGTCACAAAATACTGCAAAATCTATATTAACATCACTATTTAAACGTTTTTATGCGATTTATGTCAAGAGGGCATTCTGAATTGACAAAATTTGCCAAAATCGGTCCAGCCATTCTTGAGATATAAGCATTCTAACTAACATCCCCTTTCTTTGTATATAATCATTGTATATATTTCGCTATATGTAACCGATATATTTACTATATGCTTCTACGTAACGGTCAGAATTGACCTTTTTCTGTCCACAACTATTTCAACGTCTCCATATGTAAGCCCTTGAAACCAATAGTGACCTCAATATCAAATTTCAGAATTTCAGCTCTAGCCCTTCACTCAATACCAAAATTTAGTAACATTTAGCAACAATCTGCAAAGATTCATTCTTGACACCAACAGTTGCCGAAAATTAGTACCATTTAGTACTTTTTGTACAATTGTGGTATGCATTTGCAAAACCACCGCCAGATTTCAATATCAGATGGCAACAAAGACTTCAATATCAAATTTCGGGATTCCAGCTCTGTCCCTTCACCCAATACGAAATTAAGTAATATTTTGCACCTTTCGTCCAATTATAGTACACACATTTCCAAAACCATCTCTATATCTAAATTCCAGATACCAACAGAACACTAAATGTTAAATTCGAGGATTCCAGTCCTATTCCTTCAACCAATACCAAATTTAGTAACATTTAGTACAATTATAGTGCGCATTGCAAATCCATATCAAATTTCAGAATTTCAACTCTATCCCTCCACCTAATACCAAATTTAGTATATTTCGAACCATTATAGTACGCATTTGCGCAACCACCAACTGATCTCAACACCAGATACCAGCAGATACGTCTATATGAAATTTCAGGTTTTCAGCTCTGTAAATTCCCAAATGAGGTTACATTTATATATTCTCGTACAGCTACACATTTTCAAAAAATGTAAATAATCTCTATATCTCAAACTCAGATACCAACAATAAACTCAATATTAAATTTTAGGAGTTCAGCTCTATAAATACCCTCATTACCAAATGTAGTATCATTCAATATAATTATAATACACATTTCTCAAATAACCTCCATATCATTACCACATACACCAACAGTGACATGTACATCAAGTTGCAGGATTTCAGCTCTATTCCTCCACACAATACCAAATTTAATACTATATAGGATTTTTCGTACAATTATAGTACACATTTCCAAAACCACCTCCATACCTCAATTCCAGATACCAACAGATACTTCAAATTAAGATTAGAGGATTTCAAACCTAGCCCTTCACATGTATAGTGATATCAATATCAAATTTCAGGATTTTAAATCGATTCGAAAGAATAAATTTAGTACAACTTAGAACTTTTCCGACAGTTATAGTACATATTTTTAAAACCACCTCCGTATCTCATCTCCAGATACCAACAGGGACCTCAATATCAAATTTGAGAATTCCAGTCTTATCCCTTCAGCCAATACCAAATTTAGTACCATTTAGTACATTTCGTACTAAAATAGGACGAATATCCAAACAACCGCCAAATCTCAAATACATATACCATCAGTAATCTCAATACCAAATTTCAGTATTTTATCTCTATCCCTTCAACTAAGACCATATGCCGTACCATTTAGTGATTTTTGTACAATTATGGCACGCATTCCCAGAACCAGCTCCGTATTTCAATCTCAAATACCAACCGAGACCTTAATATCAAATTTCATAATTCCTGATTATAGCTGCCATCAGTAATCTAAATAGGAAATATCAGTATTGTATCTCTATTCCTTCGCCCTTTCCTGCAATAATAATTCTCATTTCCGAAACCACCTCCATATGTTCAGTCTGCACATGAACAGCGGCCTTAAAAACAAATTTCAGATTTCATGCACTATATGTTCACCCAATACCAAATTGTACCAAATATAGTACTATTTAGTACTTTTCGTACACTTGTAGTACACCTTTAGAAAACACCTTCACACCTTTCTATTTTTATCACAAACCTACTACCAACAGGGTCCCTAGTAAAAAAATTGAAATTCCAGCTTCATCCGTTCACCATAGACCAAACTATTCCAAATTTAGTACCATTTAGTACACATTTTCAAAGCTTCATTTATCGAACTTGCTTTCCAACCTTGATTTTCGTACCAAATTTCAAATGGTATTATTTTAGAAGTTTAGTACTATTATAAAACTTTTCGTGACCTTAAAGTTCGAATTTCAAAAAACCCATTGGTACATCCACACTGCACTCCATGAGTGACTCTCAAACCTAAACTCTAGCTCATTCCGTTTTTCCAATAAAAAGTATTCAATTTTTAGTATTTTTCGTACCACCTTCATATATTAAACATGCTTTGCAACCATGATTCTCGTACTAAATTTCAAATAGTACCATTTTGGAACACTTTGTAATCTTAAAGTTCGAATTTCCAAATATGGAGTACAGGATGTACCAATGGTTTGCGTCCGTCCTGCACTCCATCAGTGACTCTCAAATCAGAATTTTACCTCATGCCGTCTGTCCAATAAAAGGCACCCTTTTCCAAAACCGCAGCCTCATCACTCGAATACGCACCTTGAAAAATTTCAAAGATTCTAGCTTCAGGCGTTTCGTCTTCGTTATTTTAGTACCCATATATGGAGATTTTTTGAAGGAGGTCCTTGAATTTTTATACCCTACACCACAAGGTGGTCAGGGTATTATGTCTTTGTGCATTTGTTTGTAACAGGCAAAAGGAAACGAGATAAACCCATAGTTCCTTTTGATGATCTGCATAGAATCACTTTCTGAGTTGATTTAAGCATGTCAGTCCGTCCGTCCGTCCGTCTGTCCATGTATTTTTGTGAACAAAATGCAGGTCGCATTTATTATCCGATTGAGATGAAATTTTCCAAACAACATTTGTTTGGCCCAAGGACGAACCCTATTGAAATTGGAGATAATCGGTAAAAATTTAGATATAGCTCCCATATATATCTTCGTCCGATTTGCCTTTTATTGTGCACCAATAAACCGAATAGTATGGAATTTTGCACATGCAAACAAATTAGGCCTAAAAATAAGCATGCCAAATTTGATGGAAATCGGTTCAGATATAGCTATAGCTCCCATATATATTGTTCATCCGATTTGTTTTTTTTGTCCTCCGCAGCCGTAATATGCACTCTGTAACAACAATATTTGGGGAAATATATCAAATACAACTCAGAAATATCTTTGCCAAATTTTATCGAGATCGGTTCAGATTTGGATTTAGCTCCCATATATATCTTTATCTGATTTAGAATTAATTTTGCACCAAATGGGCAATACAAATCCGAATTTAAAAGATACAAATGCTTCGGCGTATTTAGTCCTTTAAATTTTAAATTATAATTATAATCATAGGGTGTATGATTGAATTCCCCCATAAAAACTTTTAATTGTTATGTGGAGTTCAACTAAATTAGCAAAGTGGTGTAGGGTATCATACAATCGGCCCCGCCCGACTTTAGGACTTTCTTTACTGGTTTATTTATTTTTTTAAATTTTAAATAAATATATATCTGTGTTTTCAGTATATATTTCGACATTTGTTAAGCAAATTTAATAAGGTTCTGTATTTAAAAAAAAGCTTCTCTAACAACCTCAAACCAGAAATCATGTCTATGTATGCACACATATATCTCACACAATTTAACCAGCTATTATTTTGTGTGTTTGCATATTTTGTTAAATGCATTTATAATTTGTGTGGAGAAATGCAATACTAATAAATCAGAAAAGGAAAAAAATATTAAAAATAATATGTATGCATATATATTCATATACTCTTTATCAATTAAGCACATAAAAAATGCAATTAAAAACAATGCGGGAGAATGGTGCGGAACAGTGGGTAAATGACGTTTGAAATTTTTATAGATCTAAGAGCATTATTCCAATCCTAATATAAATTAACAAATTAGAGACTATCCCACAGATTTGAATCCCCAACACATAGTCGACTACACTGTGAGAATAATACAATTTTTTAATAATTTCTGCAAAATTCCGCTGGATTGCTTGAAGTCTATGAAGCAATACGCTTAAAACAAGTAAAAAAGCAGTAACTTCAGCCAGGCTGAACTTTGAATACCCTCCAATATTTCGAACGAGTTTGGAAATTTCCACAAAAAAAAAACCCTTAAAAATTCTGTTTAAATCTTACAAATACCGAATACAGCCGTTATATTGGGGTCTATACGAAGACATGGGCCTACCTAGACTACTTTTGTGATAAGCCATAAAAATACGAAATAAAAAAAATCCGTTGAATAATGTAGCTAAAATCATCAAAATACCAAATATAGGGAAGTACCGTTATATCTGGACTATACACAGACCTGGACCGGCATAGACAAATTTCTGTCACAGGCTGTAGTACCCATTAGGAACTTTAAATACGAAATTTCAAACAATATCGGTTAATATTGTACCTAAACTCGTCAAAATACGAATATAGAGAGGTACTGATATATGGGCCCTATACGAAGACCTGGACCTACATAGACACTTTTCTGTCATAGTTCACATCACGAACTTTAAATACGAAATCTTAAACATCTCCGACCGAATCATCAAAATACCGAATACTGGGAGGTACAGTTATATGGAGGATATGGTACCCATTACGAATTCGAAATACGAAATTTCAACAGCTCCGGTGAATGTCAATAGACGAATTTAGCAAAAATAGCAAATATCGGAGGGTACCGTTGTATGTGGGCTATATGATATTGTGAACCTATACAGTGTGATTTAAAAAAAACTGCAACAAAGTCATTCAGCATAATTTAAATTTTTTAACATTTTATTGAATGAAAGCAAAAAAATGTGGGAAATAGCATCAAATTTTAAAATAAGTTTAGATTTGTTCGAATTGGCCACCTATGGCACGAATTATGGTCTTCAAACGGCCAATGCTGCCCAAATGTTGCTATGAGGTATTATGGCCCATACCCGGCCAAGCGCTTGCTTAAAGTGATCTGCACTTTGGTATTTTTTAGTGCCAACTTTGCTTTCCAAAATACTCCAGACTCAATAGTCCAACGGATTGGTATTCGGAGATTTTGGTGGCCATTGTGCGCTGGAAATGAAGCCAGGAACTGAATTTTGAATTTTCTTGGGTAGTGCGTGCTGAGTCCTGTTGCGATGGTGCTGAATCCTGTTGGAATGTCCAAGGTCTGCTGCCAAAATGTTTGCGTGCCCAAGGCATTAATACACCCTCCAGAATATTTCCGCGATAACATTCGGCATTTATTCTGATGCCACGGTCGATTAATATGAGCGAAGAGCGACCATCGGCTGTTATGGTGGCACACACCATCACCACGGCCGGCGCTTGAGTTCTGGTTGCCAACCGAAGACGCACATTTTCAGCTGACATGACCTCTTTGGCAAGTATTCACGATAATTTTGTTTGTTTACAAATGGCTGAACAACGAATGTTTTCTCATCGGAGAAAACCAAATTCGGCAGTTCAGCACTTTCGGCCAAGCGAAGCAACAATTCAGCTCCTTTGAGTCTATTTTCTTTCATTTGCGGTGTAAGTTCTTGCATTTTCTGGAATTTCAGTGGCTTTAACCCGATCTCATTTTTCAATATTTGCCGTATGGAATGTTGCGATATGTTCAGCTCACGAGCCATTTTTCTGCCACTGCGACGTGGGTTTCGATCAAGTCGCTCCTTTACTTTTCGAACTATTTCTAACTATGGAAAAAAACAGCAACATCAGCTGCTGTTTTCTTCCATCCACTTCCACTGATGTCGGGCTACGCTACCAGTATCACGGTAACGAGCGAACTATTTCTAACTATGGAAAAAAACAGCAACATCCATCCACTTCCACTGATGTCGGGCTACGCTACCAGTATCACGGTAACGAGCGATGGTACTAGACACAAAAGATTTATTCACATTTAAACGCTGGAGCGCTCTAACCATAGCCACTTGTCGTTTTTTCCAGCCAAATATAAAGAAGTCACACTATCACGCTTGAATTCACGAATAACTTTTTTTCTGGAAAATTCTCACCAAAATGCTTTTGTACGCTTCTAAACAATATAATAAGCTGTCACTGGAATAATTCTAACAACTGTCGGACGAGAGGTTGGGAAATGAAAGCAGTCTGAAGTTGGTTGCAGTTTTTTCATCTTACCCTCTATAGACATTTCTCTTTTCGGGGGGTAAAGTAATCAGAAGGAACTCCTTTTGTGGATTTTCAGACAATTTTATTGAAAAAATACCTAATATAGGGAGGTACCGTTATATGAGGCGTATACGATATCGTGGACCGGACGAACGGACAGGTCTAAATCGTCTTAGAATTTTACGCTAATCAAGAATTTATATTCTTTGTTGGGTCTAAAATTATTATTTCGATGAGTTGACAAATGGAATGGCGAACTTAATATACCATTCATACTATGTATGGAGGAGGGTATAAAAATCATTATTTTTTAAAAAGAAGTCAAATTTATCAGGATAGACCGACATTAATCCAACACTCCCTCATATATGGGTTTTAAGACCTATTTCACTATATTTCCCAGCGTCCACTGTTCTGCATTCAAATAATATATATGTATATAATCCTACATATCCTACGTTGTTTATCCACTGCAACAAGAATCCACTCAAATAAATAAATTTACAACAACAACATTTATTATTGAAACCCTAAATATAAAGCCTAACGACCAACCAGCCGACCACTTTTCAATAAATCTTTGTGAAATATTGAAACCGCACACTCACATTCTATGATAATCGAGTTGCAGCAGCAATAACCGCTCCTTTTCTCATTCCCCCACTCCTCTCACAAACAAAATGCAACGTCATGCAACCACTCGCCCTCGAAGTCTAACCAAAAAAACCACTGTCCACAGTGGTCATCGTGGTGGGGGTAAGTGAAATGGATCGACTCGTGCGCGAAGGTGGCAGGAGTGAAACCTCCTCAATAAAATTCCATCGGCTACAATTACAAAACCAACAACAATAAAATTAATAATAAATAAATAAATGATAACAAGAGGATAGCCGCCGCTGGACCACCAACCGGCCATCATAATACAAATAATAACAAGAACAACAACAGCAAACATATTCTGGCGTGTGGGTGACATGACGAAGAAGAAGAAAAATCGACAGCAACAACATTGTGAGTTATGATGGCAAACTGAGACCGAAAGCAATTTACTTGCTGGACCTTATCAGTGGAAATGCAAAACGCTCGACAGCGGTTGACAATCCCGCAGTTGAGCCATAGTTATTGACATACCTAAAGCGTATAAAAATATGCAGCGATTCCTAAAATGATTTGTTGAAATTGAGAGATGAATTTTGTTTGGGGGTTGATGGGTGATTCATAAAAAAATCGCATCATCATCAATCTCAAGTAAATGCAAACACTAACGCTTTGACGGTTTTTTTAGCAGTTGGTCAAAGGCTATACCAAAGTAATACCAGCAGCCAGTTCAGCTTTCCAACATGACGCAGAGTTCACACCACAGGGTGCAATTATATTATGAATTGGTAGATTATTTGAGTTGTATACATTGTTCGGATAGAGAGGGAGGGCAATCAGTGGATCAAAGGAAAAGGTACTCCTGATTGGATTAATATAATTCACTAGACATATATTTCATACCCTCAGCCTTTGGCTACGTTAGGAAGATATCACTTAATAGTTTTAAAATGAACAAGTGAACACAGTGTAAGTTCGGCCGAACTTTGAATACCCTACACCATTTGGAACAAATTTAGCAATTTCCAAAAAAAAATGAAATCCGCAAAAAATTTCGTTTTAATCTTAAAAATACCGGATGTAGCCTCATATTAAGGTCTACAGGGTGAGATGAAAAAACCGCAACCAACTTCAGACTGCTCCCATTTCTAAGCCACTCGTCCGACAGCTGTTTGAATTATTCCAGTGACAGCTCATTATATTATTCACAAGCGTACAGAAACATTTTGGTGAGAATTTTCCAGAAAAAAACAGTAAAGAAAGTCTTAAAGACAGGAGGGGCCGACTTTACGATACCCTACACCTCTTTGATAATTTAGTAGAGCTCCGCATAACAATTAAAAGTTTTTTATGGGAGAATTCAATCATACACCCTATGATTATAATTATAATTTAAAGTTCAAAGGACTAAATATGCCGAAGCATTGGTATCTTTTAAATTCGGACTTGTATTGCTCATTTGATATATATGGGAGCTATATCCAAATCTGAACCGATCTTGATAAAATTTGGCAAAGATATTTCTGAGCTGTAGTTCCTATATCCCCCTGAATATCGTTATTACGGAGTGCATATTACGGCTGTGGGTAACAATATAACAAATCGGATCAACAATATATATGGGAGCTATAGCTATATCTGAACCGATCTTCAATAAATTTGACGTACTAGCTTCTAGGCTCAATTCGGTCGTAAGTGCCAAATTTCATTCCATTTGGCCAAATATTAGACGTTTGGTGCACAATAAAAGGTAAATCGGAAGAAGAAGGAGCTATATCCAAATCTGTATAATTTAGCAAATGTATTTCTGAGCTGTATTTGCTATACTTTGCCAAATATTGTTGTTACAGAGTGCATATTACGGCTACGGAGGACAAAAATAACAAATCGGATGAAAAATATATATGGGAGCTATAGCTATATCTGAACCGATTTCGGCATACTTATTTTCGGGCCTAATTCGGTTGTATGTGCAAAATTTTATACTATGATATTACACGTTTGGTGCACAAAATGCAAATATATATATGGGAGCTATATCTAAATTTTGACCGATTATCTTCAATTTCAATAGGGTTCGTCCTTGGGCCAAACAAATGTCGTTTTGAAAATTTCATCTCAATCGGATAATAAATGCGACCTGCATTTTGTTCACAAGAATACATGATACAGACGGACGGACTGACAAGCAAAAATCAACTAAGAAAGTGACTGTATGCAGATCCTCAAAAGTAACTATGGGTCTATCTCGATTCCTACTCCATTTTACAAACAAATGCACAAAGACATAATACCCTTACCACTATGTGGTGTAGGGTATAAAAATTAATTCGTGATGGTGAGTTATTCGATAGTGCGATTTCTTTATATTTGGCTGGAAAACCACATGTGGCTATCGTTAAAGCACTCCAGCATTTAAATGTGAACAAATCTTTTGTGTCTCACACCATCGCTCGTTACCGTGATACTGGTAGCGTAGCCCGACGTCAAGGAAGTGTGCGGAAAAAAACAGCAACATCAGCAGAAATGGTTCGAAAAGTAAAGAAGCGACTTGATCGAAACCCGCGTCGCAGTGGCCATAAAATGGCTCGTGAGCTGAACATATCGCAATATTCCATTCGGCAAATATTAAAAATGAGCTCAAGGTTAAGCCATTGAAATTCCAAAAAATGTAAGAACTTATACCGCAGAAGAAAGAAAATAGACTCAAAACAGCTAAAGTGTTGCTTCGCTTGGCCGAAAGTGGTGAATTGCCAAATTTGGTTTTCTCCGTTGAGAAAACATTCGTTGTCCAGCAGTTTGTAAACAAACAAAATGATCGTGTTTACTTGCCAAAGAGGTCATTTCAGCTGAAAATGTGTACCTTCGGTTGGCCACCAGAACTCAAGCCCCGGCCATGGTGATGGTGTGGGCCGGCATAACAGCCGATGGTCCCTCTCCGCTCATGACAATATTATCGCGAAAATATTCTGGAGGGTGTACTAAAGCCTTGGGCACGCAAACATTTGACCGCAGACTTTGGACATTCTAACAGGACGCAACACCATAGCAAACAGCACGCGCCACCAAAGAATAGTTACAAAATGAGGTAACTCGCTTCATTTCCAGCGCACAATGGCCACCAAAATCTCCGGATACCAATCCGTTGGACTATTGTGTCTGGAGTATTTCGGAAGGCAAAGTTGGCACTAAAAAATACCAAAGTTTCGATCACCTCAAGCAAGCGCTTCGCCGGGATTGGGTCAAAATATCGCAGAGCAACATTCGGGCAGCGTGTGACGGTTTTATTGGCCGTTTGAAGGCCATAATTCGTGCCAAAGGTGACCAATTCGAACAAATCTAAACTTATTCTAAAATTTGATGCTTTCATTAAATTTAAAAATTTAAAAAAATAATATTAAAAAAAAATAAGGCATTCGTTTTTGTTGCAGTTTTTTTGTTTCACCCTGTATAATAAAAACTTTAACAAAAATCTTTGTGTACAGGGACCCCCGAAGCCTCAACTGAGTATTTCTTTAATTTTTTGAAACATTAAAACTCAAAATATTTGATAGTTCAAGTTTAAGTTTCCCTTTCAATTACAACATTTACACTTGATTTTTCATTTATTGAGGACCATCGAAATATAAATATTTATAAATGTTGATCTCTGAAGAATGTGGTTTTTCAGGATCACCAAATTTTTAAAAATGAATTATAAAGGACGTTCAGAGCCTCAAATATGGTGCTAAAGAATATTTGTCTAGAATTTGCAAATTAAGGACCTTTAATTTTTAACAAAATCCTTTATTACGTGTATTTTCCGATGATCATATTTGAACGTATTTTTTGAATATTTTCAAGAGGTTATCACCGCCTCAGATTCAAACTTTTTACGGTATTTTTTCAAAACTCCATTTCCAATATTTTGAGTTTTTTTGTGTTCTTTATTCAAATAGAAAATTAATTTGGCCCCTTTATCCCACTGTGCCAAGCAAAGACAAAAACGAAATTGCAAGAAATACATTTTTGCTGGAAAACTAACAATCCCGCATGTTAACAGCAGACAAACCAAAACTCATCAATCAATTTTCAATGTAGAGTTTTTATTTTCATATACCAACCCACCAAAAAACGAAAACGAAAACGAAAAACTAAATAATTTTTGTTTGACCACAAAATGTGGAAGCTGATAACATTACAGGATACATAACCACAGATGTTTAGAAAAGAATGCAAAGAAAAATACAAAACAAGAAAAAAAAAACAGACACACACCAACAAAAAAAATTCTGGCTCCATGGCTGGGACAAGAAAAATAAACAACAATGGAATGCCTGCAAAGAAAACTCAACAATGAACTCTCAATGACTCCATTTGCAGTGGAGCCATTGAGTCCGTAAAGAGATAATGAGTGAAGTCAATGGAAGTCTCCAATGAGTTATTTTGTGCCATGCACACATCTAAGGGGAGCAGCAGCAGCTGCTCGGGTAGTTGTGCGATTGTGAGTGTCTGGCGTTGAGTGAATTTCTGTTTCAATTGTGTGGGGAAAAATTAAATGTGTCTCCATTGAAAATACCGGTCTCAGAGCGATACCCAACAAAAACAGAAGTCAGCCACCGCAACGGCAGCAAGACGCCAGTGGACGATAAAAAAAAATACCGAACAGTGTCTGTATTAGTGCATTGAGATTTTCTGTGTAGAGTTATTGGCTTCTCCAAACAGAAATGCAGAAAAATCAAATCAGTTTGATTTGGTCGTGCCACAAAAGATCACTGAAATTTTCCAAATACGTCCGATATAATTGAGCCAGCGGCATCGTGTGCTAATCGCGATAATCAAGCAAAGGTGCAAAAAATTAAAATTAACAAAGAAAAAATAAGAAAAGAATTTGAAAATATTTTAGTGATTCGCAGCAGCATCCTTTTTTGAGTGTTTTTGCAGTGTTTCGTGGAGAATTATCCTTTTCTCGATTTACTCGTTTTTTTGTGAGAGTGCTTTTTTTTGGAGAGTTCCAAAAATTCTCTTCGAAATCCTTGCAAAATATAGACCGGGTATAGGTTTTTCCTGTGACATTTGTTTTGAACCTGCGCAGTAGTTCCTGTCACAAGGTGAGTATTCTCTTCCAAGGAGAGAGAGAGAGATAATGATTTTTATTTTTAAAAAAGCTTCTGTTTAACAACCTTTTCGCCAACAAACCAAACACAAATCTCTGCAGGTACATATGTTCGTATGTAGCTCTGTTTGTAGGTCCAAATTGAAGCTGATTGAAGACATACGTACGAATTCAACATCTGTAGAAGATAATCTCAAATTCGTAGAATTCTCGACAATGAGAAATAAGATTTATCTGGCAAAAGGACTAATTGTCTACATGCCAGTCAGGCAGTCAGTCAGCCTGGCTGGTTGGCTGCCTGTCTTAAATCTTGTCTTGAAGTGCTTCTTTGTTGTCAAAACAAAGCAATAAATATGGCTTTTAAATGAGCAAGCCAGCAAAGGTGGTGGTGCGGAAGAGGGCCAAGGGGATTATAAATTCTGGCCATGGAGAATGCGTTCTGGGCTAATTGCGTACCTATGTAAACTGGAACTCTGATGAAAATGTTAAATGTCGGCAAATTTAATGGCATGCGGAGCTCAATTTTCATGGGAAAATTTTAAGTAGGATAAATACGCTGTATTAGGACAACATATGGCGGCTTGGGAGATTTTTCTGAGAAATGGGAAATAGGCAATGGAAATCAGGGACAAACGAGAGAATAAATGCGGATTATCCAAAGAATTTTTTTTGAGGATCATCTAGGCCCCAAACGTGAATTTTTGAAGAAAAAATCTCGAGGATCTTCAAGGTGCAATTGGCGTCGATTCTTCTAAAGGTTATCATCTCGAGGATCAAGAGACCAAATGGCGTGGATTTTTTTAAAGAATATTTTTTTAAGGACCAATAGACCAATAAACTTGGATTTTTTAAAGAATAATTTTTTAACGACCAATAGATCAATAAATGCGTATTTTTTAAAGAATAATTTTTTAAGGACCAATAGACCAATAAACGTGGATTTTTTAAAGAATGATTTTTTAAGGACCAATAAACTTGGATTTTTTAAAGAATAATTTTTTAAGGACCAATAGGTCAATAAACGCGTATTTTTTAAAGAATAATTTTTTAAGGACCAATAGACCAATAAACGTGGATTTTTTAAAGAATGATTTTTTAAGGACCAATAAACGTGGATTTTTTAAAGAATAATTTTTTAAGGACCAATAGACTAATAAACGTGGATTTTTTAAAGAATAATTTTTTAAGGACCAATAGACCAATAAACGTGGATTTTTTAAAGAATAGTTTTTAAGGACCAATAGACCAATAAACGTGGATTTTTTAAAGAATATTTTTTCAAGGACCAAAAGACCAATAGACGTGGATTTTTTAAAGAATATTTTTCAAGGACCAAAAGACCAATAAACGTGGACTTTTTAAAGAATATTTTTCAAGGACCAATAGACCAATAAAAGTGGATTTTTTAAAGAATAATTTTTTAAGGACCAATAGACCAATAAACGTGGATTTTTTAAAGAATAATTTTTTAAGGACCAATAGACCAATAAAAGTGGATTTTTTAAAGAATAATTTTTTAAGGACCAATAGACCAATAAACGTGGATATTTTAAAGAATAATTTTTTAAGGACCAAAAGACCAATAAACGTGGATTTTTTAAATAATAATTTTTTAAGGACCAAAAGACCAATAAACGTGGATTTTTTAAATAATAATTTTTTAAGGACCAAAAGACCAATAAAAGTGGATTTTTTAAAGAATAATTTTTTAAGGACCAATAGACCAATAAACGTGGATTTTTTAAAGAATAATTTTTTAAGGACCAATAGACCAATAAAAGTGGATTTTTTAAAGAATATTTTTCAAGGATCAAATAACAAAGAAACCTGGACTTTTTAAAGAATATTTTTCAAGGACCAAAAGACCAATAAACGTGGATTTTTTAAAGAATATTTTTCAAGGACCAAAAGACCAATAAACGTGGATTTTTTAAAGAATATTTTTCAAGGACCAAATAACAAAGAAACCTGGATTTTTTAAAGAATATTTTTCAAGGGCCAAAAGACCAATAAACGTGGATTTTTTAAAGAATATTTTTCGAGGACCAAAAGACCAATAAACGTGGATTTTTTAAAGAATATTTTTCGAGGACCAAAAGACCAATAAATGTGGATTTTTTAAAGAACATTTTTCGAGGACCAAAAGACCAATAAACGTGGATTTTTTAAAGAATATTTTTCAAGGACCAAAATAACAAAGAAACCTGGATTTTTAAAAAATATTTTTTAAGGACCAATAGACCAATAAACGTGGATTTTTTAAAGAATATTTTTCAAGGATCAAAAGACCAATAAACGTGGATTTCTTAAAGAATATTTTTCAAGGATCAATTGACCAAAAAACGTGGATTTTTTAAGAATATTTTTCAAGGATCGATTGACCAAAAAACGTGGCTTTTTTAAGCATATTATTTAAGGACCAACAGGCCAATAAACATGGATTTTTTAAGCATTTTTTTAAGGACCAACAGGCCAATAAACATGGATTTTTTAAGTATATTTTGTAAGGACCAACAGGCCAATAGACGTAGATTTTTAATTTTTTTTTTCAAGAACCACCAGACCAATGAGTTTTGATTTTTTAACGAATATTTTTCAAGAGCCAACAGAACTGTAGACATCAATTTTTGAAGAATATTTTTTCAAGGACCAACAGACCAAAAGTCGTGGTTTTTTAAAGACCAACAGATCAAAAGACGTGGACTTTTTAAGAATATTTTTCAAGGTCTAAAAGACCAATAATTGTCGATTTTTTAAGAATATTTTCTCAAGGACCAACCGATTTTGTAAGAATAATTTCACAAGGACTGATAGACCCGTAGGAGTTCAGTTCCAAGATTGGATATTCCAAGAATATGTTTTCAAGGACTAATAGGCGTTCATTTTAAAGTGAATGTTTCAAGAATATTATTTTAAGGACCACCAAAACTTCAATCGTGGTTCTTATAACACATGTTTTGATGTCCTCCAAAGTTCCCAAACGTGGAGTATTTCAATTTTTTTAAGAACTATGATCCAATTCTTAGAATTCTTAGAATCACTAAAAAATTTTCAAAACATAAAATATTCTTCCTCCCCGCCATCCATCAACATTTGGCCAATTTCAATGGCTGTCAATCATAGAGGCAAAAATGTCCATAGACTCACAAAAGACACTGACAAACAAAAATGAGATTTCAACCCCATCTTTAGTTCGGCAATCAGTATCACCTTTGCCATTGGCATGGAGAGTAATTTTGTTACAATACCCACACACAAATCCCCTTCCTCACCTCGCTTTGGCACTGTGTAAAGGAAATCCTTTGACGAGCAAAAGACTAGTAACATTAGTATTTACGAAGTTCTTTCGATGGCCATAAAGATGTTGTGCTGGGTATAAGAACTTCCTGTAACGCAACCTCCTCACCCATGGCAACGTGATACTATGTCAAAGGGTTTTTGAAATAAATCTCTCCGAATGTGTGGGTGTGTTTGTGTGTGCGAAAATTTTTATGATTTAAAGACAAAAACAAAATGTGAAAATATAAATTTAAGGATATTTACTTTATTACCGGCCTTACACTTGAAACATATGGATGGTGTTTCACAATGGCAACCCGGCCTTATTGATAGGCTGAAATATATTTTCAACACAAACACACACACACACAAAATGGCATATGGGTATATGAATTAATATAGAGTTGTAGAAAGTGTTTACTTAAGAATAGAAAATAATTTATCATAAAGAACGGGGTCCTTTTAACCCTTTGGGTTTTTCTTGAAAAATGGCATGTTTTTCAGATGGGGTGGGGAGGTAAATATGAGAAATGTTTGCTAATAAATATATTTATTTTTAAAGATATAATCACTGGACATATGATATGAAACAAAAACCGAAAAAGAACATAAAGATTGGTTTACAATGTCTTTTGATTTATGTTCGACACACGAGCCCAGAAGTTTCCAAATTAATGATCCATAAAATCCACATAGGTTGAGTTTTAGTGGTTGGTAGCCACCATCGAATGATGAACATGCACTTCAAAATAAAATGTTAAGCTGTCATAAACTCTATCTTCAGGCTAAATGCCGTGTCGATTGGCTTTTTATTGTGACAACTGCAAAATCAGGATAATTCTTCGTGTAGGTCCATTTGAACCCCTAATATAATCGTCAAAAACAAAGGTCTTCAATTTTGTCCTATACCCTACCCCTATCTAAAATTTCGTGAGATTCAGACAATATGTGCGACCTGAATAACGATCACTCTCGAAGGGTGTATCCGATTTGGTCCACATTTTGGTAAATCGTAATAATATTATCAAGTTCGGATAAAAGTCGTAGATTGACTGTATAGGTCCACTCCAACTGGTACCTCCCCCACTAAAGGTCTGCATTTTCACAGAAAATAATTTACCGTATGAACACTAAAGGACCATCCAATTTTGTGCAAACTTTACAAATCCCGATACTTGTATCAGTTCTAGGCCAAGAGCGAAAATGGGCAATATTAGTCCACTCCAACAACCAACCACTCCCACACAAAGGGTCCAAAATTTGGAATAATTATTTATCTTATAAAATGCGAAATAAGCATCCGTTTCTCTTAAATTTTACATCACAGTACTTCTGCTAACAAAAGATCTGGTGTGAAAATGGAATATGTCGGTTCACTCCTTCTGGTACCTCCCCCACAAAGAGTCAACATTTTTAATAAATATAACCCTTTTAAAATGCGAAATAGTCTTCCGATTCTTTTCAAATTTCATACAACCCAATTTTTTTAATAGCACAAGACTTGGTGTGAAGATGGTAGATATCGACACACTCTTTCGAGTACTTAACCCCACAAAGGGGTCGACATTTGGAATAACCACGAAGTTCATAAAACGCGAAATGAGCATCCCATTATATTCAAACTTGCAACATCCCAATATATCTATCAACACAAGACTAGGTAGGGAGATGGTATGTGTCGGACCACTCCTTCTGGTACTTCCCATAGAAAGGGTCAATATTTTGAATAATTAAAACTTTTATAAAATGTGAAATGAGAGTTAGAATGTCTTCAAATTTCGTTCATCTCAATATTTCTACCCACACATGATCTCGTATAAAAAACGGATAGACTGTATCACTACTTCTGTTACCTCCCCACAACGGGCCCAAATGTTGAAAAACCATGAAGCTCATAAAGCGCGATTTAAGCATTCAAAACTTTCAACCACGGCACAACCTAATTTTTCTATTAACCCAAATATTCTTGAAGTATCTAAATCTCAACAAGAGATCTGATGTGAACTTCATCTGGTGCCTTATTCACAATAGGTTAAAATTTTGATTAACACCTATTCGTATGAAATTAAAATTAAATTGTGCACCCAATATTTTTATTAGTATTATACGAAGTGTAATAAATCGGTCCACTATATCTGGAAACTCACGCACATTTCAAAATTTTTAAAAATTAATACAAATCTTATATAGACTGAAGGACGTAGTCGATATATTCATATATAAAAAAATTGACCTATACCTTCGGTACTATCCGAGGTCAATATTTAAATAATCATAACAGAAGTCGCATTTTTTTTTTTTTTTTTTTGATAAACGGACATTTGCGAAGGTTAACATCTGTTGGAAAAACTGACTGAAACTTTTTATCTTGTTCAAAAAAAATATATATTCGGTTTTAAAGGATATTTCTTCGGGACAATTGTGAATTTAAGGTGAGTCCCAGATTTTTTGGGAATATTTTTTAAGAAATAAAGGAAAATGTTTTGAAATAATTTTTCAAGGGCCAATCGTGCAAATTTTTAAAATATTTTTCTTGCAAAACAGCTGATTTATAACAAGTAAAAAAGCTGTAAGTTCGGCCGGGCTGAACTTTGAATACTCTCCACCATTTGGTACAAATTTAACAATTTTCAAAAAAATAAAATCCGTTAAAAATTCTGTTAAAATCTTAAAAATACCGAATGTAGCCGTATATTAGGGTCTATACGACGACTTTGGCCTGCATAGGCAACTTTTGTCACAAGCTATTACAATATTCAAATGCGAAACTTGAACAAAAATCTGTTTATAATGTAGCTTAAGTCATCAAAATACCGAATATAGGGAGGTACCATGGGGGTTATAAATGGACCTGCACAGACAATTTTCTGTCATAGGCTGTAGTATCCATTACGAACTTCAATTACAAAATTTGAAACAATTCTGGTGAATAATGACGCTAAAATCATGAAAATACCGAATATTGGGAGGTTCCGTTATATGGAGGCTATACGAAGATGTGGACCTGCACAGACAGTTGTCTGTCTTAGGCTGTAGTATCTTTTTCGAACTTCAAATACCAAATTTGAAACAATTCCGGTGAATAATGTCGCTAAACTCATCAAAATACCGAATATAGGGGCGTACCGTTATATGGGGGCTATATGAAAACGTGGACCTACACGGCCAATTTTTTTTCTTAAGCCCTAGTATCTATTACGAACTTTAAATACCAAATTTGAAATAATTCCGGTAAATAATGTCGCTAAAATCATCAAAATACCGAATATCGGGAGGTATCATGGCACATTTTCAATACCAAAAGTCCTGCGACATAATACACATTTGAGTAAAATTTTATCAACCTACTTCATTTCGTTCGGAAGCTAGATTGATTTCATATATATATATATATACATATATATATATATATATATATATATATATATATATATATATATATATATATATATATATATATATATATATATATATATATATATATATATACTTTATGGGGTCTAAAATGTATATTTCGAGGTGTTACAAACGGAATGACAAACTTAATATACCCTCCATACTATGGTGGAGGATATAAACATATTTTTAAGGGCAAGGATAAATAGGTTTCTAGAACTAATTGTGTTTAAAAAAAAAACTTTGAAACTCCATGGTGGTTTTATGAATACTTTTTGAAAGACTATCGTCAATTTTTAAAAATATTTTCAAGTTTTTTTTGTGAAAAAAAATCTTCGATTTTTAGAAAAAAAAATTACTTCTTTTTCGTAATTCTTAATAGTAAAACAATAAAAAAACGTATTGGTATTTTTCTAAGTAGGAACACTGTTATCGATCACAGAGTCTATAGGACCCATTGCTTTTCTAATATTCGACTTCCAGGTTTTCTATATAAATACCTATCTGTTTTCCAGGAGAAACTCAGGAGTTTTTTTTTATGATTTTTTTTCGTTTCATCTTGTTGTTGATTCTAGATCAGTCAGACTGACGAAAACACATAGCTAGATCTACTCAGCTCGGCGAGATGGAAAGATATATATTAAACATCCTATATGCATGACAATATTTCGAGGTGTTATATGATTTTTGCCCCAATCAAACTTATTGTACCCCCAACACAAAGCATTGTAAGGTATAATTAGAATTGTACAGTACAAAAAAACAAGTAAAAAACATTAAGTTCGGCCGGGCCAAACTTTTAATACCCTCCACCTTAGGGTAAATGAAATATTAGAAGAAATGTGGCAAAAACCATTAAAATGCCGAATATCGGTAGGTACCTTTATATGGGGCTATACCAATACGTGGACCTATACATGCAATGTTTTGCCACCGGATCTGGAACCCGTTATGACCAACAAATACCAATTTTCAGGCAAATCCATGAAAAAATGTGACATAAATCATCAAAATACCGAATATCGGGAGGTACCATTATATGGGGACTGTACCAGAACGTGGACCGATATATCTCATTTTAAATACCAACCATCCTAGACACAATACAAATTGCTCTGCTAAATTTTAAATTTTCTACGTCAAATAATGTGCTGTATCGTGATTTCAACAGACTGACAGGCGGACAGACAGACAGACGGACAGAAATACGGACACCGTTAAATCGACTTAGAATTTTATGCTGATTATGAATATATACTTTATGCGGTCTGCGACGAATATTTAAGGATGTTACAAACGGAATGACAAAGTTAATATACCCTCCTTTCCAAGGTGGAGGGTATAAAAATAATTTATATGGGGTTAGCACACTATCTTTACAAATTCGATAATATATCCCATCCTTAATTTATTTTTTCCTCATGACTTTGACATCAAATTCAATGGAAATTATTCACAGCAATATCAATAATCTTCTTTTTATTAAAATCTCAAAATATCCTGACTCACTAAAGAGACCCATTTAAAAATTTTTATGAATTTTTCGCAAAAGAATAACATCAACTAATCAATTAACATTTTGGTCATAATTCTCTTGAAACCCCAAAAGAGGAACCAAGTGCATAGTCATTATTGAAATGAAACTTTATACATTTCATTTATCGAAACCAATATTTCGACCAAGCTCATACGGCACACCCATTGGGGAGGGGTGTGTGAGAGTATGAGGGATTTTAAAACGACACTGGTGTCCAATGTGGACACCATATTGGAGTTTCATTGGAAATATTGACACGATGATGGTGACCAATGGTGATGATGATGATGATGACGACGATGATGATACATTTTAAGCAAACACAAGCTCGCCAAGTGTGAGAATTCCCAAAAAATTGGGGGAAGGGGAACGACACTGTCATATCTGCAACAATCCATGGTACCCCTTTCATGCAAGTATGGCTTGGGTGTTGGGAGCTCTTTTCCCAGAGAGGTAAAATGGGTGTGGATGAGGTTTTGTTGGGCTGCATGTGTTTAAATAAAATTAATGTGTTTTATGCTGCTGCTAGTGGTCGCTCATGCAGAGGGTTTGGTGTGTTTTATACCCTCCACCATACTATGGAGGGTATATTAATTTTGTCATTCCGTTTGTAACTCCTCGAAATACTCATGTCAGACCCAACAAAGTATATATATTCTTGATCAGCGTAAAATTCTAAGACGTTTTAGCCATGCCCGTCTGTCTGTCTTTGTGTCTGTCTGTCTGTCTGTCCGCCTGTCTGTTGTAATCACGCTATCTTTTGAACAAATTGAGATAGAAGGCTAAATTTTTGCAGACATGTATATTTTGCCAGTAAGCTGGTTAAGTTCGAAAATGGGCCATGTAGTTCCAAGTTATCATATAGCCCCCATATAACGGTAACTCCCGACATTCGGTATTTTGATGATTTTAGCGACATTATTCACCGGAATTGTTTCAAATTTGGTATTTGAAGTTCGTAATGGATACTACATCCGAAGTCAAAAAATGAGCTATGTAGATCCACGTCTTCATAGAGCCCCCATATAACGGTACCCCCCGATATTCGGTATTTTGATGATTTTAGCGACATTATTTAACGAAATCATTCCAAATTTGGTATTTGAAGGTCGTAATAGATACTGCGGCATAAATCAGAAAATTGACCATGTAGGTCCATGTCTTCGTATAGCCCCCATATACCATACCCCCCGATATTCAGTATTTTGATGATTTTAGCGACATTATTTACCGGGATTGTTTCAAATTTCGCATGTGAAGTTCGTAATGGATACTTCAGTCCATGCCAGAAAATTGTCTGTGCAGGTCCACGGATTTTATTTATTTATTTATTTTTTTTTTTGGAAATTGCCAAATTTGTACCAAATGGTGCAGGTTATTAAAAGTTCGGCCCGGCCGAACTTACAGCTTTTTTACTTGTTATTTTTCGTGTCGATGTCCAATCAACACCACCTCCTCTCTCCTCCCCAAAATTCCACCTTTTCGACCAGTTCCATTTATTCTGGGACAACATGAGCCAGGCGACAATGTTTATTGTAGTGATGTTGCATGCTCACTATTATTTATACCCAATATTATTCTTGTTGTTGGTGTCGTTGTTATTTTCGATTTAAATGCGAGGGTATTGGCTGCTGAAATGAATGTTCAAAAAAAAAAAAAACATTTTTTTTTTTGGTGTTAAATTTCATTATTTATTCTTCACTTAATGTTAATGAAGTCTGACGATAATAAAATGACAAGCAGCACCCCATTTTCCACTGGCATGGATGACAACGTCAAGGCATTATTATCATTGATGATGATGCTATTGTTATTGTTATTGTATTTGTTGTTGTCATTGTCATATTTTGTGTGCGTGTGCCCATTTTGATGAGACGAAATGGACAAAGGGCTGGTGCTGGTGTTTTTGAAACCCATGCTCTTTGAAACGAGTCAAAAAAGAATATTTTTATTTGTTTATTTATTTATTTATCCAGAAGCAGGCAAATGACTGAATGTCAGTGCAAATATTTATTCGGGAACATAGAATAAATTCAATGGGTTCCGCTTTTAGGTCTTCTTCAGAAGAATTGTGCCATATGACAATATAAAATTATTGTTCCAGTTCTTAGAAGTTATGTATAAGGAAGTAAGATAAGATTAATGGTAAAGAGAACAAGAGAACAACACAAGAGAACTTGGAACTTCTAAAGGACATAAACATTTTTAATTCTGATTTTAAGATCAATAATCTTGGATTTTTTAAAAGAACAAAATGTATTTAATTTTATTATGTCTTCAAAATTATTTAAAATATATTCATAAATATATGTTTTTAAGGGTTTTTTATAAAAAAAGAAAAACTTTTTTATTTTTTTATGGAATTTTTAAACAATTAATTTTTAACAATTAATTAATTTCGTCCTGAATGGAAACATGTTCCACTTTTAACTACAAATACCAGTAAGACCTTTGGGATAATGCTCTTAAACTTATCAAAAAAAAAAAAAAAAAAAAAAAAACCAAAACAAAAAAACCATAAAGAAGGTAAGGACGTTGTATGGGGGCCATACCAAAGCGGAATTCAAGGATTGCCATTTACCAAAACTTCTTAGCTACCAATTCCGAAAGAATTTTGTCGGTAAATATGACTAGAATTATCAAAATACCGAATATCGCTCGTTATCGTTATATGTGCGCTACAGGAAAACGTGGACCAAAAATTTCATTGTTCTGTCGCCAAAGCTAGAACCCATTATGAACTTCAAATACAAATTTATAGACAAATCCTTGGAAAACTGTGGCAAAAATCATCAATATAGCAAATATCGAGAGTTACCGTCATATTGTGGCTATGGCAAAACGTGGACCTTTACATGCAATGATCCGCCGGCGGAGCTAGAACCCATTGCGAACACCGATTTTTACAAACACCAATTTTTAGTCAAATCCGTGAAAAGATTTGGCGAAAATCATCAAAATACCGAACAGCGGGAGTATCTATTATGTGGCGGCTATACCAAAACGTGGTCCGCAATACAAATTGTTCTGCAAATTCTAAAGCTCTACCTCAAGTAATGTGGAGTGTATCGTGATTTCAAGAGATAGACGGACATCATTAAATCGACATAGAATTTTATGCTGATCATGAATATAAGTACTCCATGGGGTCTACGACGAATTTTTAGGGATGTTACAGACGAAATGACAAAGTTAATATGCCCTCCTTTTCAAGGTGGAAACATTTTTATTGTATCATAGATATTTCAAGCAATATTTTTATAACATCGTGGATTTAAAAAAAAAAAAAAACATTAAATTTAGTCGTGGATTTTTTGAAAATATTCTTTTAATAATGACTTGAAAAAAAATCTGTCAAATATAAATATGAATTTTTTAATATTAACTATTAATGTCGTGGATTTTTTTTTATTTAATTTAAAAAATTTCGTGGACTAGCACGTGCCCGCTACTCCTTTAGCAAAAAGTCCTCCTTAGAATTTTAGATTCGTTCCAACAGTTCGTGCTAGACCTTGGTTATCTTGAATTTTTTTATAAACAATTTCATACATAGTACATTTTTATTTTTTTTGCCGAAAGAATAATCTTCCATTTTGAATATACAACATACCCACATACAATTTTCTATCAAAAAATATTTCAATGTCTTCATATGTAATCTCCAGAAATCTAAATATCAAATTTCAGAACTTTTCCTTCGTCCAATACCAAATTCAGTACTTTTCGCACAATTATAGTATATAATTCCTAAACCTCTAAAATATCAAATTTGAGGATTCAAGCCCTACCCATTCAGAAAATACCAAATTTTGTACCATTTAGTACTTTTCGTACAAATCTAGGACGCCCACCACCAGTAATCTAAATATCAAATTTCAAAATTGTATCTCTATCCCTTCACTCAATACCAAAAAAGTACCATTCAGTACTTTTCCTACAATTATAGTACACATTTACGAAACCACCTCCATATCTTCAAGATACATATGAACAGCGACTCTAATACCAAGTTTTATCACTATCTGTTCACCCAATACCAAATTGTACCAAATACAGTACTATTTAGTGCACTAGTAGCACACATTTCCAAAGGCCACTGTTTATCACAAACCTACCACCAACAGGGACCTTAATGTCAATATTTCAAAATTGGAGTTTCATTCGTTCATCCTGAACCAAACTATTCCAAATTTAGTATCATTTAGTATAGATCACACACTTAGCACACAATTCCGAAACCATCTTCATAAATCAAATTTACTTTCGAACCTATCTTATTATATTCAAAAATGTTACCATAATACCAAATGGTACCATTTTTAGAAGTTTGGTACCGTTTTTGAACTTTAAGTAACCTTGAAAATTTAATTTCCAAAAACCTTTGCTACGTCTATCTTACACTCCAAATTTCATTTCTCGCTAAAAATAGTAGCTAATTCCGGTTGTCCAATACAATGTGATTATGGAAAACAATTTGAAACACCTCGAAATATTAGCCACATGCACATGAAATGGCACTTCTAACCTTTACATTGACCTCACACTGAAATTTATATTTTGGAATACTGTTTAGCAATTTTGTTAGAAAGAAAGTCAATAACGGTCAATTGCCACGAAAATTTTCATTGGACTTTATCCAAGATAGCCCTTTCACAAAAAAATGAATCATTCCTGAAATATTCTTCTAGTGAACGTGGTTTTCCGGAATATGATAGTTTCAGATTTATCAGACATTGAAATTCAGACAATGCAATTTAAAATTAGTATTTTTATTTTTATATTCCTATCAATCGAATATTGGAGAGCGAGTCTCGATATTTGGAATAATTTGCCAAGTAGTAGTGATGAGGCTATCTATATCAAGAGGGCTTCATTTATTCCAGCCGAAAGGGTTTCAAGTGTTCAGAAACTTTACCGCTAATTAAAGTGTTGTAGGGTATCACATGGTCGACCCCGGCCGACTACATCCTTTGCTTACTTGTTTAAATACATTTTTAGAAACAACAATCATATATTACTTCAATTTGGAGGGACTAATAACATTGAATGAGAAAATGTTGTGGATTTTTCCATGTGGATTTTTCCATCGCAAATTTAAACAATATTTTTAGGACGTGATTTCTTAATATATTTATGAACTAGAGACCATAGATTTTTTTAAAATATTTTTGACAAACTTAAGATCGTGATTTTATTTTAATATTTTTCAAAGACTAATGTTAGTAGATCTTAGAGATACAATTAAGTCCAAATATTGTTACTTTTATAAAAAAAAATAATTTATGCAAAATTCACTAAAAAATTAAAAAAGAAAAACAGATATTTTGGTACCAATAATTTTTTTAAATTTTTTTTAAGGAATTCATTCAATACTTTCTAGATTTGTTTGTATCAATTCATATTAAATTAACAACGAAACAGCTTCTTCGATATATTCCCGCAACCAATTAAAATATAGAATTTCATTCATTCGAAGCCATTCTAAACAAATGCCATTAATTGTTTATTTCTGGTTTATCGGCCTTTTTTGTATTTAGTTGATTCGAGTATATTTTTAGAAGAGAATTTCTATTTTTTATTTTTCCCTCTGTTCAAACACTTGCTCGTGTGTGGATTTTTTGTTCTGCTGTTCTTCTTTCTTATCGCCACACTTCATTCATGCCCATGCAATATTTACGATAAATGCTCATATTGTAATAAGAGCGGTAGTAGTAGAAGTAAAGGTTTTAAGCGTGCTCTTCTTATCGCAATTGATCTTTTGGACCCACAAAGAAATCAAAGAAATGTACCATTAATGATGGCAGCTGATGGCAGATAATAAAATC
Source organism: Musca domestica (assembly GCF_030504385.1). Lineage (NCBI taxonomy): Eukaryota > Metazoa > Arthropoda > Insecta > Diptera > Muscidae > Musca > Musca domestica. The sequence continues at coordinate 3,453,789 of NW_026712324.1, read as the reverse complement.
ATTTTTTTCTTGTTTTATGAAGAAATTGAAAATAAAAATATAAATATTTAAAATCCTTAATCCTAAGTATACTACTACTTTTTTTAGAAAATCTATGCTTTTTTGGTCTGTTGGTCCTATTTTTTTTAAATTGGCGCCTTTAGTCATTTTGTAAAAAAATCTGTTTTATATTCTCCACCATTCTATGGAGGGTATATTAGCTATGTCATTAGGTTTGCAACTACTCGAAATATTCATAATAGACCCTATAAAGTATATGTATTCTGGATGAGCGTAAAATTCTAAGAAGATTTAGGGGTGTCTGCCTGTTTGTTGTAATCACGCTATCTTTCGAACGAATTGATATAGAAGGCTAAAATTTTATAGACATGCATAGTTAACCAGTAGGCAGGTTGAGTTCGTAGAAGGGACACGTCTGTCCACGTTTTCGTATAGCCCCAAACAAGGGTAAGGGAAAAAATATTCTTTAAAAATCCACGCTCATAGGTCTGTTGGTCCTTGAAAAAATATTCTTTAAAAATCCACGCTCATAGGTCTGTTGGTCCTTGAAAAAATATTCTTTAAAAATCCACGCTCATAGGTCTGTTGGTCCTTGAAAAAATATTCTTTAAAAATCCACGCTCATAGGTCTGTTGGTCGTTGAAAAAATATTCTTTAAAAATCCACGCTCATAGGTCTGTTGGTCCTTGAAAAAATATTCTTTAAAAATCCACGCTCATAGGTCTGTTGGTCGTTGAAAAAATATTCTTTAAAAATCCACGCTCATACGTCTGTTGGTCCTTGAAAAAATATTCTTTAAAAATCCACGCTCATAGGTCTGTTGGTCGTTGAAAAAATATTCTTTAAAAATCCACGCTCATAGGTCTGTTGGTCCTTGAAAAAATATTCTTTAAAAATCCACGCTCATAGGTCTGTTGGTCGTTGAAAAAATATTCTTTAAAAATCCACGCTCATAGGTCTGTTGGTCCTTGAAAAAATATTCTTTAAAAATCCACGCTCATAGGTCTGTTAGTCCTTGAAAAAATATTCTTTAAAAATCCACGCTCATAGGTCTGTTGGTCCTTGAAAAAATATTCTTTAAAAATCCACGCTCATAGGTCTGTTGGTCCTTGAAAAAATATTCTTTAAAAATCCACGCTCATAGGTCTGTTGGTCCTTGAAAAAATATTCTTTAAAAATCCACGCTCATAGGTCTGTTGGTCCTTGAAAAAATATTCTTTAAAAATCCACGCTCATAGGTCTGTTGGTCCTTGAAAAAATATTCTTTAAAAATCCACGCTCATAGGTCTGTTGGTCCTTTAAAAAATATTCTTTAAAAATCCACGCTCATAGGTCTGTTGGTCCTTGAAAAAATATTCTTTAAAAATCCACGCTCATAGGTCTGTTGGTCCTTGAAAAATATTCTTTAAAAATCCACGCTCATAGGTCTGTTGGTCCTTGAAAAAATATTCTTTAAAAATCCACGCTCATAGGTCTGTTGGTCCTTGAAAAAATATTCTTTAAAAATCCACGCTCATAGGTCTGTTGGTCCTTGAAAAAATATTCTTTAAAATCCACGCTCATAGGTCTGTTGGTCGTTGAAAAAATATTCTTTAAAAATCCACGCTCATAGGTCTGTTGGTCCTTGAAAAAATATTCTTTAAAAATCCACGCTCATAGGTCTGTTGGTCGTTGAAAAAATATTCTTTAAAAATCCACGCTCATAGGTCTGTTGGTCCTTGAAAAAATATTCTTTAAAAATCCACGCTCATAGGTCTGTTAGTCCTTGAAAAAATATTCTTTAAAAATCCACGCTCATAGGTCTGTTGGTCCTTGAAAAAATATTCTTTAAAAATCCACGCTCATAGGTCTGTTGGTCCTTGAAAAAATATTCTTTAAAAATCCACGCTCATAGGTCTGTTGGTCCTTGAAAAAATATTCTTTAAAAATCCACGCTCATAGGTCTGTTGGTCCTTGAAAAAATATTCTTTAAAAATCCACGCTCATAGGTCTGTTGGTCCTTGAAAAATATTCTTTAAAAATCCACG
>NW_026712324.1:3441762-3446762 GCF_030504385.1 Musca domestica | reverse complement strand
AAATATGATCTACAAGTGTACGAAAAGTACCAAATAGTACTATATTTGATACAATTTGGTATTGGGTGAACAGATAGTTCTTGATATCTAAAATTGTTGGTATAAGTTCCGATGTTCAGGTGTAGCCTGGACATAAGTAGGTGGTTTCAGAAATGTGTGCTATAATTGCACGAAAGTGCTGAATGGTGCTATATTTGGTTTGTGGGGAGGGATAGGGCTGGAATCATCAAATTTGATCTTGAGGTTACTATTGGTATCTGAAATTGAGATACGGAGGTGATCTTATAAATATGTGTTCTATACACGAAAAGTACTAATGCACACTATTATTTTATGAAAAGTACTGAATGGTACTATATTTTAGTATTAGGTGAGGGGTGTAAATACAATTCTGAAATTTGATGTTTATCATGGTAGAATAATACAGGTAGATGCATCAATGCTTGGGAACATTGATGGGTCAAAAATTTTTGAATGTTTTTTCAAATATAAGTAGATTTTTATATGATTTCTTATAAGACGTCCTTCGGAGGTTATTATAATTCGCGTTTTTCAACAATTTTTATAAATTTAAATAATTTTTCATTCAACATTTTCCATTCCAAAATTGGTTTGACAGTTCATTATCCCACCAGCTGTATCGATGCGTCTTCCTATATTCTTCTACCATGATGTTTACCCACAGATGGCATCAATATAGAGTTGAAATGCTTATGCTTGATATTGAGGTCTCTGTTGATATCTGAATTGAGATACGGAGGTGGTTTTGGAAATATCTACCTAATTTTGAAATTGATTGAAGGAATAGAACTGAAATCCTGAAATTGAACGTCGATGTCACTGTGGGTGCCTGTGGTTTAGATTTGAAGGTGGTATTGGATAAGTGTACCATAATTGTACTAAATGGTACTAATTTTGGTAATGAAGGAAATTACAAAGCTGAAGTCCTGAAATTTAATATTAAGGTCTGAGGCTGAGATATGGATTCTGTTTCGAAAATACCTTCTTTAACTGTACGAAAAGAACTAAATGTTACCAAATTGGTATTGGGTGAAAGGATGAAGCTTAAATCCCGTAATTAGATATGGATGTCACCGTTGGTGTAGTGGTGTTTGTGGTTAAGAGATGGAGGTGTTTTTGGGTATTCGTACAATGAACGTACGAAAAGTCCAAAATTCCACAAAATGTGCCGATGGGTGTTGGGATACAGATGCAATTCTGAAATTTAGGATCGAGTTAAGTGTTGGTGTATAAGGGGTAGAGAAAGAGGAGGTTTTGGACATACGAATTATAAATATAAGAAGAGTATGGTAATAAAGTTGAAATTAGGTCTTGGGATAGAGCTGGAATTCTAAAAAGTGATATGGAGGCCGCTGTTGGTATGAGGAGATGGATTTGGGAATACGTACTATGTTTGTTCGGAAAGTATTAAAAGGAACTAAAAGTATTTTTAATGCCCTCTTTGTTTGGAAGAAACTTGAAAAAAATCCGTCGAAAAAAACCGTTATATTGGAATTATACGAAGACGTGGACCTTTATAAGTAATTTTTTGCCATAAGCTATTCCGAATTTCAAGTACGAAATTTGAAATAATTCTGGGAGAAACAGTTATATGTGGGTTATACGAAGACGCATAGACAAATTTCTGTCATAGGTTGTAGTACTCATTGCAAACTTCAGATACAAAATTTGCAACAATGTCGGTGAATAATGTCGCTAAAATCATCAAAAAACCGAATATCGGGAGGTATCGTTATATGGGGGCTATACGAAAAGCTAGACCAACATAGCCCATTTAGGAACTTAACCTGCCTTCTATCTCAATACTTTGGAATGATAGCGTGATTACAACAGACCGCGAGGCGGACGGACAGACAGACGGACATCGCTAAATCGACTCAGAATTTAAAGCTGATCCCGAATATATATACTTTGTAGGGTCTACCATGAGTATTTGGAGGATTTTCAAACGGAATGTCAAAGTTAATATACCCTCCATAGAATGGTGGAGGGTATAAACATACATTAAATATTTTGTTTTCTGTGCTATGCTGACGGAAATGCAATCTTCCCATTTAATCCAAATAATTCGTACCTAATCCCTCCGTGATAGTCTGAGGTTTGAGGGTTTCAAAATTAATTAAATCCAAACCACCAACAACAATTGATTCTAATTAAAACTTTTTCCAAAACTTATGAATGCATAAATCTGTAACGTAATGAAAAATGTAACATGCGAACCATGGAGGAGGCTGAATTGAATCTAAACAAAATTAATGCATTTTGCTACACAGATGGATAAGCGTGATAACCAAAAGCTGGCTGGCTGGCTGGTGAATAACTACAACATCAGTAACATATTGAGCCTTCACACACACACACCGACCAATACATGTTGCGTGATTGTTTTTCACGGCAGATTATCTAAACAGAAAACACACAATACACACACTCACACACACGTTGAGACAAATATTAATTACATAAACATAATATATTGACATGATAAATATTCAAATCAATTCATATTTCAGAAATCTATGTGTATTTCTGCTCAGTTTGTTTGGAATTAATTACATTTTGTGTTGTTCTCTTTTTTTAATTTTTTCTCGGTGTTGTTGTTTTTGTTTAACCTTTTTTCAATTAAAATAATTATTGCCCAAGATAAATATTAGCAATATATTTATGAAATTGCGTCTGATAATAACATTTGATGGATGGGACTAATGTATAAAAAAAATTTTGCAATGATTTGACGTTTTCATGTATGTGTGTGTGGGGGGGTGGGTAGGAAATATTGACAACTAAACTGATACGTTGGGCATAGAAAATGTGATTTTGGTTTCAATTTTATCATAGACTAACAATTGGATTATGAAAGGTTTATATCAGACATAACATTCAAAATTTATAAAATTTATGCAGATCGGTTTATACCAGGGCTAGGCAGAGAGCCTAAAAAATTTTTTGTGATTGTATGTGTGACCGTGGAGAGAGTGGAGAAGAGAGAGGAAGAGGGAGAGAAAAGGTCACTGGCCTCTTGACCTGTGGACAATGACCTCTTGATCTGGGGTCATTGACCTTTTCTCTCTCTCTCTCTTCTGTTCTCCCCTTCCTCTCTCACCCTCTTCCTTTCTCTCTCTCTCATTGACCCAATGCCAAGAGGTAGGTCAGAGAGAGGAATAGGAGGGAGGGAGTCAATAGGTCACTGACCCCAGGTCAAGAGGTCATTGGGAGAGAGATAGCAAGAGAGAGGAATAGAAAGAGAGGGTCAAGAGGTCATTGACCCCAGGTCAAGAGGTCATTGACCCCAGGTCAAAGGTCATTGACCCCAGGTCAAAGGTCATTGACCCCAGGTCAAAGGTAATTGACCCCAGGTCAAAGGTCATTGACCCCAGGTCAAAGGTCATTGACCCCAGGTCAAGAGTGGAAGAGAGAGAGAGAGGAGAGAAAGAGGGAGAGAAAAGGTCATTGACCCCAGGTCAAAGGTTATTGACCCCAGGTCAAAGGTTATTGACCCCAGGTCAAAGGTTATTGACCCCAGGCCAAAGGTCATTGACCCCAGGTCAAGATAGGGAGATGAAGAGGATGAAAGAGGGAGATAGAGAGAGGAAGAGAGAGAGAGAGGGAGAGGAAGAGAGAGAGAGAGTTAGAGAAAAGGTCAAGGACGTCTTGACCCCAGATCAAAGGTCATTGACCCCAGATCAAAGGTCATTAACCCCAGGTCAAAGGTCATTGACCCCAGGTCAAAGGTCACGGACCCCAGGTCAAAGGTCATTGACCCCAGGTCAAAGGTCATGGACCCCAGGTCAAAGGTCATTGACCCCAGGTCAAAGGTCATTGACCTTTTCTCCCCTCCTCTCTCTCTCCCTCTCTCTCACTCTCTCTCTCTCTTAGTCTCTCTTCCTCTCTCTCTCTCTTCCTCTCCCTCTCCCTCTCTCTCTCTCTCTTCCTCTCCCTCTCTTCCTCCCTCTCTCTCTCTCTTCCTTGACCCCAGATCAAAGGTCATTAACCCCAGGTCAAAGGTCATTGACCCCAGGTCAACGGTCACGGACCCCAGGTCAAAGGTCATTGACCCCAGGTCAAAGGTCATTGACCCCAGGTCAAAGGTCTTTGACCCCAGGTCAAAGGTCATTGACGTTTTCTCTCCTCATCTCTCTCTTTCACTCTCTCTCTCTCTTAGTCTCTCTTCCTCTCTCTCTCTTCCTCTCCCTCTCTCTCTCTCTTCCTCTCCCTCTCTTCCTCTCTTCCTCTCCCTCTCTTCCTCTCTCTCTCTTCCTCTCCCTCTCTTCCTCTTCCTCTCTTCCTATCTTCTTCTTCCTCTCCCTCTCTTCATCACTCTCTCTCTCTCTCTTCCACTCTGTCTCTCTCTCTTCCTATCTCTCTTCCACTCTCTCTATTTATTCATCTCACTCTCTCTTCCTCTCACTCTCTCTTCCTCTCTCTCTCTTCCTCTCTCTCTCTTTCTCTCCCTCTCTCTAAATCTCTCTCTTCCTCTCCCTCTATTCCTCTCTTTCTTCCTCTCTCTCTCTCTCTCTTCCACTCTCTCTCTCTCTCTCATCCTATATCTCTCTTTCTCTCTCTTCCTATCTCTCTCTATTCCTCTCGCTCTCTCTTCCTCCCACTCTCTCTTCCTCTCTCTCCCTCTATCTCTCCCTCTCGCTTTCCTCTCTCCCTCTTCCTCTATCTTATTCTCTTCTTCCTTATTATCTGTCCTTCCTTCTTTCTCTACCCCTTCCTCTCTCTCCCCAGGTCAAGAGAGAGGGAGATTGACCCCAGGTCAAAGGTCATTGACCCCAGGTCAAGAGAGAGAGAGGAAGAGAGAGAGGAAGAGAGGGGAAGAGAGAGAGGAAGAGAGAGAGGAGGAGAGGAAGGCGGGGAGAAAAGGTCATTGACCCCAGGTCAAGAGAGGAAGAGAGAGAGAGAGGAAGAGAGGGAGAGGAAGAGAGAGATAGAGAGAGGAAGAGAGAGAGGGGAAGAGAGAGGGAGATAGAGAGAGG